>NW_028190292.1:0-177671 GCF_048542155.1 Nylanderia fulva
TATTATTATATTATTGTAATCTATTTAATATATTCGATTATCTCTTTTTGTTTATCATTTAATTGTTGGGATTGGTTTTTACCACTTCCATATTTTTTTTCAATGTCATATATCCTCTTCTTCTTCATTCATTAATTGTTCCATTTGTGGAAAATCAGCAAGACTTTTACCTTCAGTCTGAAGCATATATGATTTGGAATATATGTTTTATTTTGTCCTTGTAATATACCAAAATGTCGAACGTAATCTTCAGCCATTGCTACTTTAAAATTTTCCCATAATTCTTAGGATGTAATGGCTGACAATGTAATAATATACGTACAATAATCTACGAAGTTGTCGTGGCATCATCCATTCAACAGCTTCATTCATAGCTCGTATCCATTATCATCATCTTCGATCAGACCTAAAGCCAAACATGCTGCTGAAACTGATTGACACCATTCTCCATTTACAGTTTTAAGTCGTTAAAACTTGTAACTCCCTTTACTGTGAGTAATAATAATCGTAAATGAAATAATTCTGTTTGTGTTGGACTAACGGAATACATTCGTCCTACACAATTATAATGACTTTTACGTTTAGCCCAACGCGATACATTTATGCCATTAATTTTCTCCTTTTTAAATGTATAATGTTGTGGAATTTCTATGTATAGATATTGTCTTGCTTCCTCATCGCGTATGTTCAATGAGAAATAATCTATCAACATAGTAACCTGATTTAAAGCAGAAATCATAACGTCATCAATATTTTCATTTTCAATTATAATATTTTGTCATTAGGAAGATGGACTGGCAATCGCATTATAGCGTGACTTTTATCTTGTAACTTCTTACCAAGAATACGCCAACTGGCTTCCACAGGTCCAACATAACGAGCTTCGATATAATTATGTATTTCATCATGATCAATAATTACATTTTCTGTTATTGGTTCAATAGTTACGGCAGCAACATCATGTCCTTTATATATATATTTATACAGATATAACTGATTTTATACTAAAAACTACTTCAACGTTAATATGACTATTAAATAAAAATCGTTTAAAGTAGGACAATATGGAACAACATAACGATTATGACTATATATCCGCCAGGACGTTCGAAATTTTACCATTATCTGACGACGATAATAAGGATAAGCATTTTCATCCATTCTAGTTTCTTAAAGAAAAGGTTTGATACGAACAACATCCATCTACCAAACACCAATCCCACAAGGTCCATGAATCATATGCTCATAACTATAGGTTAAAATACGATTCTCGATGGATTCGGAATTTCAGCAGAAATATATTATCAACAATTTGTGGAGTTGTTTTTTTAAAGTAATTAACATTAATATTTTGGAAAAACCATTTTTAAAACAATAACATCCAAACGCTGCATTTCACCAAAAAATTTTGTTTAACGTTAAAAAAATTGGCTAAGGCTAACGTAACTTTGCCGAAGACAAAAGGGTCGATTAGAAAAAGGTACGCTATGGGATCCTTCGGGGAGCTGATCTCAAGTTGTTGCAGACCACTAAAAGGGAGGATCAGAAGACGATGTTCCGTACTTTTGGTGAGGAATTTCCCCGGAACCCTGAGGAGATCCACAAACCCGCCCCAACTACCTCCAGAAACTAAGTCGTTTACGATCGTAAACCCGGTTTACTCTCGATGTAGTACTGACTCCTCGGTTCCGATATACTCATCAATTTTTATTGCCACGGATTAATTACCAAAATTTTTCCGGTAGATTTTCGAGGGGAGAGTTTAAGGTACATTCGAGTGGGCAAAAAAATGACGCCCTCTCTAATACCAGAAGCCCCATTATTTGAAAAACAAGCATCATCGGCGCCCCCCGCTTTAAAAAATTAATAATTTACGAATTTCGACGCAAATTTACGAGTCGCGTGGAATGTTAGTTGATGAGTATGCGATCGGTTAACTTGTTTCAATCGTTTTGCATGCGTTTTTATGATCTGCCATTATGAAAAATAAAAAAGTCTTTGAATTTAAGAAATTTTTGGCGACACAGTCCCGGCCCGATTGGCCGCTTTTCATAATCTAGATAGCCCGGTGGATCAAGGGATGATATTTCTCGTGTACGTTGTCTCCCAGAAATTTAGCGTTAAAACAAAGAGCAGTGGAATTTGAAAGTCTCGTGGTCACGCGACCCCTTTTACAAGGACCATCCACAGTCCTTGCTCTTCGTATTGGGGTTTTATCCGATTTTACTGACGTCGAAAAAATTGCCGAATTCAAGAAGACAAGCCGCGATCGCTGTAAACAACGTTTCCGCTATAAAATGCATTCATTTGTTCCGGTAATCATTTTATTTCAAAATGTGAACATTTCTCAGTAAATCGGCCACGCAACGAAACTCTATTGCGCGTCAAAATAGAATTTGCTTTCTCTGTCTGAAGCCGGGTCACATGTCGCCAAAATGTACAAGCAAGCAGCGATGCTCCCACTGTCGTCGCCCTCATCATTCGTTGTTACATTCCGCGAATCATCAAGCATCGGCCGACGACGACAAGCCGGAATCGAATAAGACGGGCGCAGCGACGATCGCGAAAACTGATACATCTTGCGTTCTCGAGAAAGCTGCCGTTCGCGAGCGTTCAACTGTGAAACCGCCAAGCGTTACGACTCCGACAGTCTTCTCGCAACCGCGTGGGTCGACGTTCATACTGCCGAAGGTAGATGCTTCAAGGTTCGCGCGCTGCTGGATCAAGGATCCAATTCAGCTTCATTTCAGAAGCGTTGTGTCAGACCATGCGTGCGAAGCGACAAACGAGCCGACCTACAGATAAAAGGATTCGGAGAGAAAGTTTACTGGTTCAGCTAAATCGCGAGTATCATTGCGGCTGACACACTGCGATAAGTCAGATCCCACGTTTCCTTTTACCGCGTACGTATTTCAGCGGATTACGTCTTACGCCGCGTCGCGGATTCAGCCTGTCGAGTCGTGGCCTCATTTAAAAGGCCTTTCTTTAGCCGATCCGGACCCGTCAAGTAACCATCAGATCCACATGTTGATTGGCGCGGATATTTACGGCTCGCTTTTGATGCGCGATTTACGACAGGGGCCGCTCGGCACGCCCACTGCCCAGTTAACCGCACTCGGTTGGATTATTTCCGGGCCCACCGGAAAAGAGCAACGGGCTTCGACAGAAGCTGCCGTCTTGAACTGTTTCTCAGTCAAGACGTGGACTCTCTTCTCCAGCAATTCTGGATGGATGAAGAGATCTCGTCACCCACTCCTCTCACTGACGAAGAGGAGAATTGCGAACGACATTTCGTTCGAACTCATTATCGTCACTCCGACGGTCGATACGTAGTTCGACTGCCGTTTAAGTCAGCTCCGCCGATCGAAATCGGGGAATCTCTGTCCATCGCGCGGTCTCTCTACGGTCGTATGGAGAATAGATTGAGGAATTCGTTCAGAACTCGGTTCGCAATACAACGAGTTTCTTGCTGAGTATGAGTCGCTCGGACATATGACCCGCGTAGACGAGTTGGAACAAACGGAATATTTACCGGTTTATATCCCGCATCATCCAGTGATTAGGGAAGCAAGTTGTACTACTAAGTTACGCGTAGTGTTCAACGCATCGTGTAAAACTCGAAACGGCACAACGCTGAATGATCACTTGTTAATTGGACCTAAGTTACAGCAGGATCTTCCTGCCGTTTTGTCTCGGTGGCGAAGATGGCGCCATGTCTATACTGCGGACATAGCAAAGATGTTCCGTCAAATTCGCGTTCATCCCAAAGATATAGATTATCAGCGAATTCTTTGGCGTCCGACGGAGGACGCGACGATTCAACATTATCGGCTCCTCACGGTTGACATACGGTCTCGCTCCGGCTCCATATCTCGCCATGCGCGTGCTCAAACAACTTGCTCTCGACGAGGGCGTTAATTACCCTGCCGCGGTTCCAATCTTGAATGAGTCCATCTACGTGGATGACACTTTGTTTGGAGCGAATGATATTCAGACTTTAACAGATACGCGCGATCAAGTGATAAGTCTTATGAAAAGCGGAGGTTTTCAGTTAAGAAAATGGGCGTCCAATACGATCGAGCTTCTCAAAGATTTTTTCGACCGATAATCCGACGTCACCGATCACCTCATCCTAAATAACGAATCACTCAAAGTGCTCGGTCTTTCATGGATCCCTGCTGAGGACTCATTTAGGCTTGTCGTGAATTCAACCATCCCAATCGCTCCTACAAAACGTTCAATTCTCTCTTTCGTTGCGAAACTCTACGACCCTCTCGGTTGGGCCGCTCCTGTCGTGATCGTCGCTAAAATCGTGTTACAGGAGTTGTGGCTATTACATTGCGACTGGGATTCACCTCTACCCGACGAGGTGAAAACAACGATGGAGTGATTTCGTTTCCGAATTTAATAAATTGAAAGAAATTCGTATTCCGCGATGGACAGGTCAGCACCCCGATAATCTCGCGATCGAGGTGCACGGATTCGCGGACGCGTCAAACCGAGCCTTTGCTGCCGTCGTCTATCTTCGCGTGTTGCATTCTTTAACGGATTATGAGATCAGCTTAATCGCTGCCAAGACAAAGGTCGCACCCGTTAAGACCGTGAGCATACCAAGACTTGAGTTAAACGCGATAGTACTTTTGAGTCGACTGGTTGAAGTGGATTTTAAATTCACTCAATTTAAGTGACGCTCCGATTTATTGTTGGACGGACTCCACGATCACGCTGGCCTGGCTACGCCAGCATCCATCTAAATGGACCACGTACGTGGCCAATAGAGTAGCCGAGGTCCAAAACAATTTGCCGTCGGCTAGATGGGAACACGTGCCGTCGAAGGACAATCCCGCGGATTGTGCTTCTCGTGGCCTACTAGCATCCGAATTACCAACTCATCCACTGTGGTGGACTGGACCCCACTGGTTAAAGGGGCCTTCCACGTCATGGCCGACCCATGACGTAGCGATTCCGCTCTCTTCTGATACCATTCTGAAGATTTCAAGTGAAATTAAAAGGTCCCCTGTTCTTCATATGGAAGGCTCGGAAGAGTGGGATTTAATGTATAAATTTTCTAGCTGGCCTAAGCTCGTCCGTGTGACCGCATACATCTACCGTTTTCTCTCTTTGCTAGTCAAGAAAGGGAAGGATAAAATTCGCACCGCGTCGTCTCTAAGTGTCGACGAGCTCAATCAAGCTGAGTTGTTTTGGCTTTCTTACGCTCAAGCCAGATCATTCGGTTGCGATATCGCATCCTTGAAGAAGGATCGAACTGTCACGAAAAAGAGTCCTCTGAGAACTCTGAATCCATTTCTCGGGGAAGATTCTTTACTCCGTCTCGGCGGGCGGTTAAAAAATGCCGCTCTTACGTTCGAAGAGCAGCACCCCATTATCGTTCCACAAGGTCAAATCGCATCTCTTCTTGTGGCTCATGCTCATAAGAGCACACTTCATGGCGGAGTGCAGCTCGTGCTGCGCACCCTCCGCCAGAGATATTGGATACTGGGTAGCCGAAACGCAGTAAAAAATCATGTTCGTCGGTGCGTCGTGTGCACTCGTCATTCTGCGAAGCTATCGAGCCAGCTCATGGGAGACCTCCCTTCTCCTCGCGTTAACCCATCCTCCCCTTTCACGCATACGGGAGTGGATTACGCTGGGCCTTTCCTCATTACTCCTTTCGTTGGGAAAGGACAGAAAGCGAGAAAAAATTGGATCGCGTTGTTCATTTGTCTTGTCACCAAAGCCATCCACTTGGAGCTAGTTGACGACTACTCCAGTGCAGGATTCATTTCCGCCTTTCGGAGATTTGCCGGGCGTAGAGGCCTACCCAAGAAACTTTACAGCGACAACGGGACGAACTTCCACGGCGCTGACCGAGAGTTGCAGAACGCGTTCGAAGCTCTAATGAAAGATGCTTCTTTACAAGCCGACCTCGCAAATGACAGAATAGAATGGCATTTCATACCGTCCGCGGCTCCTCATTTCGGCGGATTATGGGAGGCGGGTGTGAAAAGTTTAAAATCGCATCTCAAAAGAGTAGCCGGTTCGCGTACCTTGTCGCAGGCTGAATTCGCGACGCTTCTATGCCAGATAGAAGCATGTCTCAACTCCCGTCCAATTGCCGCCCTAAGCGACGACCCGAACGATTTGTCTGCGCTAACGCCGGGCCATTTTTTAATAGGTCGACCTATGGTGTCCGTACCTGAGGAGTCAGTACTCGCGATAAACCCGAACCGACTCTCACGATGGCAGCTCCTTAATTCAATGAAGGAGCAAATTTGGCGTGCTTGGTCGCTGGATTACTTGCATACTTTACAGCAGCGCAATAAGTGGACGGATAAGTCCCCCTGTTATCGCGTAGGAGAGCTCGCGCTTCTCAAGAACCCATTGCTCCCTCCGAGCAAGTGGGAACTCGCTCGAATTACTCAAATCCATCCGGGATCCGATGGACTTGTTAAAGTAGTCACGATGCAAACTGCACGTTCCGTCTTAAAGCGACCAATCACGTCACTATGCCGACTGCCTATTAATTGCAATACTGTATGAAGGCTGTTAATTGAGCTATAATTGTTTGCGCTCGACATTACAAGGCAGTCAATGTGTTTACATTCTTCTTATTGTTAAGATTTTTTGTATGACTCCGAATATGTTTGTCCTCAATGAATAGAATTACAAGAAACGAATGTATACCTACTAAAAGCATCTTTCTCCTTATTGTTAAGAATTCAATTGTTGAAATATTTATCTAAGACGTCAAGGTAAAAACGTTCTCGGGCTCAAAATATTTGTTATTATCGTGCTTAAGACTTCCAATTGCCCAGGACTTATTCTCCTAAGAACGACCTATAAACATTTCGCATCCGTTCGCATGCGAGGCGGGCGGTCTGTATAAAATTGTAAGGATTATTCGCGAAGCCGTCTTTCGATGTTTTCGGCCAAGTCATCACTTTCGACTTACTATCGCGACCCGCGCATTCCAGAGGGACAAACAAGTGTTTTTCTGTTCGTATCTCGTTCCTCAATACGTCGATCACAAGCGAATCACAATGGGGCACGCACGTGTCACGCGCCGGTCATATGAATTTTCGGCCGTTGTCGTTACCGCTGTACGAATTCGGAGCAGTCTGCCCCGAGAGTCCGCCTTGAAAGCTCGCAAGGAGATCAGAGTGCCGAAAATCGCGTATAGAAACGAACGCGTTATTAGACTATTGTTACTGTTCATTTTTTTTGCTGTATAATAAATCATTGCTAAATTCATCTTACGGACTCGTTCACTCTCTCCTCGCAGAATCCTACTGCAGGTTACGTTCTCGGCGCAAAAACAAATATTTTCCTTCTGTGCATAAAATTAATTTCGAAGGTTCAAGCACAGTAGGACTTTCATTTTGTGCAGCGTATAATGTTGTATTAACTTGATAATATATCTGTCCCTGTATCTTGAAACAATAAGGACCAGGTCGTCTATTTTGAAAATTCTTTAAATTAGCGTTAAATGATGCAAACAAAAATGAACTATTATAACTACGAATATGTTGAAAAAAATCATTAGATTTTACATGAGTCCCATCAAATAAATCACGAATTAATTGTGGAAATTCAGGTAATGGTTGTAAATATACTGCACCATGATTACAACAGTCATGAAAGGAGCTTCCTCTATTAGATATTTTTTCAGACGCAAAATGTTTTGCATTGCAATGAATACAAGATACATCCATAGAACCAATATAACAATATTATTAATTAATATTATATCATCATTATTTAAACAAGGTTGATTTTTTTGCCGTGATCGATAATAAGATTGACGTTCTGCAAAAGATTGTTGACACACTGATTTAAGATTTTTAAAACTTTGTTCTTCATCTAAATCTATTATTATATGATTATCACGTGATGTACCAGCAACACAAATATTACGATTAACTGATTTTGTTACATTATTTAATGCTTTTATAATTTGATTACGACGATATTGATTTTCTGCTTTTTTTTTTAGAACGTTGTTGTAACTCCTCTTCTTCTTCTAAACTATGCTGTATTTTGCGTTTCGGCATTTTATAAAAGTAATAATATATAAATATATATATATATATATATATATATATATATATAAATATATATATATACACGTATGTTTTCCGTGAAAAGTATATATATTATTGAAATTTAAACAAAATTATTAATTTATAAATTGATCGTAAACTTATTAAAATTTAATTATTTTATAAAGTTTAAAAATATAAATATATATATATACCGAACACACAGATTAATATATTATATGCTAATTAAAATAAGAAAATACATTTACTTAAATATTTAATAATAATTAAAGAGAAATTAATAATAAAATTTATAAGTTAGGTATTTAAAAAAGTTTAATTTTTGAAATTTTTAATGCAAAAATAAACAAAAATTTATTAAATATATTAAATATATTAAAATAATATTATAGATTGATTATTAAAATTTGAATAAGCTATTAAAATTCAATCTTTTAAATTATTAAATATTAATTTGTGAACTTTAAAGTTTTTATACAAAAATTAAAATCAATATTATAATCAAGATTATCATTATCATCATTATTGTCATCATTATTATCATCATAATCATAATCATCATCATCATTATCATTATAATCATTATTATCATTGTCATCATTGTTATCATCATCATCATCATTATCATCATTGTCATCATTGTCATCATTATTTATTTATAAATAATTATAAATACAAATTTATATTAATGTACAGTATAAATATATTATATTATAATATAATTATATATTAATAAGCGATATTAATTAATAAATATTAATTAGTTTATATGTTTTAAGTTAAATTAAATAAAAATAAATTAATCAAATTAAATTAAATTAAATTAAAATTAATTAATCAAATTAAATTAAATTAAATTAAATTAATAAATAAATAAATTAAATTAAATTAAATTATTAATAAATAAATTAAATTAAATTAAGTTAAGTTAAATAATATTAAATAACATGTTAAATAATTAATTAAATAACATATATTAAACTATTAAGTAACTATTAAATAACAGTAAATCATGAAATAATTTATACTAAAAATATATATATAGATATAATATTATTAATAATATTTATTAATTATAATTATAATATTTTTTTATTTTTCTTTTAGTTCCTTTTTATTTATATATTCTTTGTTTTCTTTCTTCTTCTCTATTTTTCTTTCCTTCTCTTTCTTATATTTTTCTTATATTTCGTTCGTTTTAACTGTAAATAAAAACGTTTACATATTATACATATTAATTTTATATATACAGGTTATTATTTTAGATCTATTATTTTTAAAAATGCAATTGCTTATCTTAAAAATAAAACATTTTAAGAAAAAATATTTTGTATAAGTTTTATCTTTGAGGGGGACGTAAGACAATGTGATTAATTCATTTAAAGATTATATAAAAATTACTTTCAATTTTTTAAATGAAACATTATTTTTCATTAAATTATAGTTTACCTAGAAAGTTTTCATATACACTAATCTTCTTTTTCCTTTCTCTCTTTCTTTTAATTATTCTCCGTCACTTTTTTTCTTTCTCTGTTATATATATAATTTATAAACTATAAATTAACATATATACATATATATATATATATATATATATATATGTATATATATGTATATATATGTATATGGGGCATTCCATACCACACAAATAGACCACTTTTTTCCATAAACATTTTTTATTTGCTTCATTTTTTAAATATTTTTGCACTTATTAAAAGTAGTTTCCAAAATTAATTTCCATGATTTTTTTTTAGATTTTTTTTTCTATTCATACTTGAATTATGTATTTCAAAACAATTTTATTATTTTTTTTCCCTTAATGAGATCCTTTCGATTTTTTTTTTTTAAATTGATAACATTTAAGACTTAAATACAAAATTTTTAAGTCATAAGTAAAAAGGGGATTTAAATAACTTTGATTTTTTAACACCATTTTTTGCAATTTTTTTCCTAAAATCACATTCTTTAATTTTTTACATTACTAAAATAAAAATGAAAGAGTTTACAAAGATAATAATTACTTATTTTAAAGTATTAATAATCGAGAAAAAATTCTAATATTATTTAAAACTATTTTTTTGCTATTTTGCTAAAAAATAATGTTTATTAATTTCTTAGACGACTGGTATCGAAAAAAAACTTTGCAAATAAAAGACATTAATTAAATAAAACATAAATTTAAAGTGTAAGACAGGCAATAAGAGTCAAATCGCGGATGACAGTACGTTATCCCAACGAAACTAAATTTTTTCGTTAGAATTAAATACTTGTGCACAAAGCACCAAATTTTACTTGGTCACGGCCAAGATTTAAAATTGGAATAATCTCTACAAGAGATTTAATTCAATACATCCTCTGTTCCCCCCTAAGGAAATAAATGCACTATCATCCGCGATTTGGCTCTTATTTTATTAAAAATTATAACATAACATTTATTTTTTAATAATTTAAATAATTTATTAAAATAATTTATTTTTTAATTATTTTCTTTTTCTTTGTTATAATTTTTAATAAAATGTATTATATTTAATTAAAGTCTTTTATTTGCAAAGTTTTTCTTTCGATACGAGTCGTCTAATAAATTAACAAACATTATTTCGAGCAAAATAGCAAAAAAATAGTTATAAATAATATTAAAATTATTTTTCGACTACTAACATTTTAAACTATATAATTATTATCTTTGTAAACTTTTTCTGTTTTATTGGAGTAATATAAAAAATTAAGGAATGTAATTGTCGAAAAAAAAAATTTCAAAAAATGGTGTTAAAAAGTTGAAATTATTTGAATCCCCTCTTTGTTTATGGCTCAAAAATTTTGTATTTAAGTCGCAAATGTTATCAATTTTTTAGAAAATAATCGAAAGGGTCTCATTGAGGGAAAAAAATAAATTAGATTAAAATTGATATGATCGTTACGGTGGTATAAAATTGCAAAATACTACTATTCAAGAATGTCTAAATATTTTCAAATCATGGAAACAACTTTCAATAAATGCAAAAACATAAAAAAAATAAAGCAAATAAAAAAGTGATTGATTTATGTGTGATATGCCCTATATAAATATATGTATATATATATATATATATATATATATGTATATATTTATATTTATATATATATATACACTTATTAAATTTATAAAAAATAAATTTATTTACCTAATATTGTATATTTCCTTCTTCCTTCCTTCTGTTTTTATCTTTCTTTATTTTTTACGAATCCTCTTTTCTCTTCTTTCTTTTTCTTTTTCTTTTCTATGGTCCTTTTTCCTTTCTCTATTTCTCTCGATTAATCTCCGTCACTTTCTTTCTTTCTATTATATACAATATAATTTATAACACATGATCGTTACAATGGTAAGAAATTAAAATAATATTAATATTAATATATATTTTTATATGAATATTAATTTAAAAAATTATTATAATTTAAATAGGTTACTATATTATAAATAGGTTACTATATTATATTTATATTATATTATATTATATTTAATTATACTTGCATTGCTACAATTACCTTACCTTTGTTACAATAGAAAATTGTAATAGAATTGTTTAGCGCGCGCTTGTGTTATTTAATTTCTTTCATATTAATTATCAGTATGACAGTTTATCAGTATGACAGTTTGACAGTCATATCGTATAACCAACATACGAGGATACGAGTGAATCAAGTCATAGCGCACGAAATGCTCGACAACCAACAACCAATCGGCATCACGATAAAAAGGCAACAATACATTCGAGATATTGCGAGAATACATAACATGCACTTTTTGGAAAGGGATAATCATGTCTATAGTCGCGTATGAGATATATAGCGTATTCTTTAGCGCATACGATTATTCGAGTATCCTTTCTATCTTTTGTGAAATTGTGCAAAAGATAGCGTGATAAATCTCAGGGGAACTCGCGCAGGATCTACTATAGTTTATGGAAGGTTTCGTATTGCCAAGATTACTAGAATCAATTACTTCGCACGGACCTTATTAAATCTCGTGCGTTAATAATTATTCGCCACGTATGCGGGCAAGTTTACTTTCGGGTCCCGCGTGTCACCTGATATCTCCGCGTCGGGTCGTCTCAAAGGCGCGGGATCATAACAACGCGCCGCGTCTCGGCCGTACATGCGCCGTACAGTATCGTTCCGAATGTAAAATACGACTTCGCTTTCTTTGTTTTTCGGCGTCACATAAAACTCTCTGCCCGCCACAAACGACAAGTGCGCGGATCTCAATTCGTAACTTATCTAAAAAATATTATTTTTTTGTACACCCTATCACTCAAACTTTTATATTTTTTTTTTGTTTTTTGTTTACCTTACTGTTAAAATATATTCCATGACTATTACATTTGAGTGATTCTAAATAGCCACTCTCGAACTCCGTTCTTTCTCCCGTCCGAACTCCCCCCTCTACCTTTTGACGCTCTGAGCGAGTCGAGTATTGCCGTCGCGGACTTTCAGGATGTTTCAAGATTTACAAAATATCTTTTTCTAGTTATGAATTTTTAGAGTAGCGTGAATCTCGCGCCTGGCGCCCAAGCAAACGAAAATTTATTGTGCCTTCGCGAATTTTCCGCTTTCCGCGCCGAAGGTGTGCCGTCGGCCAATTACATCGGCCCTACTTTTCGGATAACTAGTTATCTGACCGAATAAAAAGAATTACGGTTACAATACATACATACACACACACATATATATATATATATATATATATATATATATATGCAATACGAAAAGCAGTTCAATAGACAAATAGCTAAATAGATAGATTGATAGGTAGATATGTAAATATATATATATATATATATATATATTATATATATATATATATATTATATATATACGAGGGCAGTCCGATAAGTACTTAGCCTCATCGCCCGATGGTGCCAGTATTGCAAGAGAGTTTTTTACTATCGTGTAGTACATTCTCGTAGACGGCTACTGTCAAAATTTCAGCCGAATCGGACTCGTAGTTTTGTTTTGACCGCGTGTGGAAGCGGGCGTGTCCGCGGATTTTAGAAAAATGGAAAAAGAGCAATATCGGTCGTAAAATCCGTTTTTTGCGCTATAAAAAAAATTGTATAGGAACTTACAAGATTATTTTTATCTGTTTTATGTCCACTCAAGATAGCCTGCTTTTATAGAAATTATATATGTTTATTGTGCGCATATAGTAGACAAATATATATAAATATATAAATTTTATATATACATATAAATACTAACAATATTTATATAATCAAAAATAAAATCTATCTCTTTTAATACAATCTTATCTAACTACTGATCTATTCCGATAATGATAGTATTATTATCTGCTCAATTTCAAAAATACTTTCATATTGTTCAAAACGCATCAGAAAATATTAGCAGTATAATAAAATAAAATATTCTGTTCGAATAATATTTTATAAGATTCTAGAATAATCGATATTTACAGCAAATCGTTTTTGTATGTTTTTCGAGGAGAAAACACAGCGACATAAATCAATCTGTCTCGAAAAAACATTCCTCAAAACATCAACAATTAACGGTACCACAACCGTTCCGCCGAATAATTATTTTCAGGGAGCATGCGCGGCTTACCACGGGCGCCTCTTTTCACCAATAATTATCGCGATCGCCCGCGCGCGCATGCTTTCTACCAGCCGTCTTCCGTTAATTTTGACAGCGGCCAATTACACGTAATGTTCTCAGGTCACCTCGCGCACCGTTCGAAATCCGCAAAATCATTGGCGCTTCACGCGAAGGTGAGCTCCATTCTAAAGATTATAAAAGACGAGCTCACACCCGGCTTAGCAGCCTTATCGCTTTTCCGCCGTGAACCGCATAACGCAAACCGCATGCTTGTAAAACCGTTAAAATTTCGTTGACGACCGCCGCTTATTCCGCACTTTGATTTTGATTACGATTTCAGTGTAAAATAATTAACATTTGTATGAAGTTTTTTATGTTTTTGTTAAGTTAAGTTTTTGAATTGTGTTAGAGAATTAAACTCTTTTTTTTGACAGAAAAGTGGCTCATTTGTGCCGCGCGACCCTTTCTTACGCAGCGCGTTCGCAAACACATATAAATCATTTATTTTGTGACGTGCGCTTTTGGAGCGCCGTCACAAGGGCAAAAAGCCCGATCGGGTAGGACGCGGGGATCTGGAGCGCCCCTCATTTCGGGGAGGTGCGATCCGGTTACGTTATTTCGTTTTTATTATCGTATTTTTTGCGAGAATCGCAGTTGCACGCAGCGTCGGCCTGTCGATGCGCGTGCAACACGATTCATAGGGAGAGCGACAAAGACGGCCCGAGAGAGCGGCAGGAGAAATTGTAGCAATTACATAGTAGTATTGTGGCAATTTTCGTTTTCTTGCATTAAATCATATAATCAATTTTTTTAATTTCCGCATACATTATTTTGTTTCTTACTTACTAACATATATCCAAAAAATCCAAAAAAAAATTTCTACGCATAAAGTAGTGCCATACGATACAAAATTAAAGATCGTACTGACAGCTCAAGAACATCCACAGTGATCTTCCAAAACATTAAAGCATCATTTTAGAAAATATTTAAACAATCCTTCTGATGTTACGAAATATAAAAAAGCTGTTTTGTCAGGCGGTACTTTTAGAGACAAATTAAATACAATAAAAACTAATGTGTACGATCGCTTCACAGAAGCAAGAAATAAGAATCAATTAGTTACGCGACGTTTGCTTCAACAGTGGGCTATTGCTGCAGCCGCACAATATAACAAGCCAAAAGAAGAACAAGACAGCGAAGAACATACAAATGTTTTTTATTTTGTAGCATCCAGCAAGTGGTTAACCAATTTTTTACACGATTATAGGATATCAAATCGTCGCGTTGTTCGATATGTTTCCAAAAAAGAAGCAATTACACCAAAAGTTGTCATAAAATCAGCGGAACAATTTCAAACATTAATTCAAGCAATTTCGCCAGATTACGATCCCGATTTTGTAATTAATACAGACCAAACAGGATGTGAGCATGGAGTTAATGTTTCGCGAACTTACACGTACACTGGAGAAAAATTAGTTCAATTGTACATAGGCGATTTAAATAAAGTTTCGCATTCATACACCGCCCAGTATTCGCTGACGAAATCCGGGAAGTTATTAAATAAAGTATTTGTTTGTTTGCAAGAATTTTCTGATAATTTTGGAGTACGCGTACAAAAAGATGTAGATAAATTATTAGAATTATGTAAAAATGTTATTACAAGTTCTAAATCGGGCAAATTAACAACATCATTATACGCACAGTATTTAGAAAATGTTGTTAAGCCGTATGTCGGGGATAATTTTTTATTTATTGTTGATTCTTGGGGAGAACAAAAAAACATCCAAATGTATAACGAAATATTTCGCGACAAAAACAATAAACCAACATGTAATTTACAAATTATATTGCCAAAATGTACTCCGATATGTCAGCCGTGCGACGTTTATTTTTATCGACAAGTGAAAATTATAATTAAGAAAATACAAAACTGTCCAGATGTAATTTCACAATCAGATGACGAAAGCAAACAATTAAATACTCGTGCTGATGCGATTCGTATACAATCTTTAACTCATTATCTGTTATCAGCGCCGAAATTTAAATGTATGCTTCAATATGCATGGTATGCATCCAAATTAGCTGACGATAGAGAAATATTTTTAAATGTGAATCAATTATGCTTTCCTTCAAACATTTATAATAAAACATGTGTATGTGGACAACATAATTCATTTATTAAATGTTCGTGGTGCGAAAAAATTTTATGTTTCCAATGTTTTTACATCAACTTTCATCCACAACATTGCGAAGCGATGGAAACCTTTTATCGTATGTAAATAAATATATAATTATAAAAGAAAGTTTATATTGTACAAAATATTCTTGACAAAATAACACATGTACATTGCATGAGAAATATAATCAGTTCACGACTTTAAAACTGTTTTTTATTTTGTATTGCGTTCAAATATCCCGAAATGTCCTTATTTTTACATAGAAAAACAAAATAAATTTAAAAAAATAAATAATGATTAATGTAGTGTCTTTTATATATCCAAAATTGAAAAAAAAAAGCGAAGCAGTCGTCGGCGGGACTCGAACGCACGACGCCGGCGCAAAAATGTATGGACGGGAGCCTTAGTCGGCTCAACTACGCCGCTTACTCCAAAAAGGTTTTAATGTTCTTCTTTACATGGGACATAGTTGCGTGATCCTAACTTTGTTTTGTAATTTCTCCTAAACGAAGGCCCATTGGCACAAACGCCTTTAGGGTTTTTATTAGCTACATGTAAACTATCGAACGCACTATGACTCGTTGGAAAAGCAATTTTCTAATTGGCGTCATCTACTTGTGAGTCTTCTTATTTTCAAACGGTACATTAGCCATTTTACTTTGGATACAGTTTGCACATTTCATGATATTATTTTCTAATTTATCTGGTAAGCCTTCTACTAATTTACCATTAACCAATTTATTTGAATATTGAAAATTTACATGACCTAACGCTCTATGCCATTTTTCTTTATCTGTCAGTTTCACTGCATTTGCATATATATCATTTTTTTCATTATCGTAAAAAAAAACTTTTCATGATGTACAAACCATTACTCTTATCGGCAACAGCTGTTAATTTTCTATCTTTATTATAAATTTTAGCAATGTGTTCTCTAGCTACAATAGTATTGTTTTCAGTTATTTTAGAAAGACTCAATAAGTTCCTTTTTATACCTTTTACAAAATAAACATTTTTCAAATCAACTTCTACTTCATTATAATAATTTTTGAAATAAGTTTTGACTGTACCTAACTTTGTTGCTTTCATATTTTTTCCATCAGGTAATTTTACATCAATAGGACTTTTTAATTCAACGTACTTACAAAAATACTCCTTGTTGTTGATAATGTGGTCTGTACAACCACTATCTAACAGCCACTCAATTTCGTTATCATTTCTATTCACATTTTTCATTACATTATTTACATTTACTTTAACAACTTGCGTTGCCCATGACTCTTGTGAATTCTTCTTGTAATTCTCGTTGGATGGTCCTGCCGCTTGATGACCTTGTCCTCTGCCTCGACCATAGCCTCTTTGCGTCGTACTCTCACCTTTGCTCAAGTTTTTTTCTTCAATTTTTGTTTTGACATACTCGACGGTTCTTTGCTCTTCAGGTACTAGATCAATAAAATCTCCAATGTAGCAGTAATTTGGTGGTAGAGCTTTAATTAAATATCTCATTTTTTCTTCTTCTCTTAGTTGTCCACCAGCTGATTTCAGCTCGTTACATGCCTTTTCAAATTCAACAAAAAATTCTTCCACATTACTGTAATTCTTCAACTTGACTTCTTCTAATTTTCCTCGGTTTATTATTTGCAGAGATGTCGATTTTGTTGAATACATTTTTTCTAGCTTTGACATCATCTCAAACGTCGTTTTACATTCGCTAATGTATTCCAATTGCTTATCTGACATAGCACTGATTAAAATGGTTTTTGCTTTGAGATCACTTTTCTTCCAAGCATCTTCGTTATCAGTAGCAGCTCTTTCTCTTCTTGCCGGTTCTTGACAATCTTTATATTCTAAAATGGTCGTGAGTCGGAATTTCCAACTTGCGAAATTTATTCCATCAAACACTGGAATACTTATGTCGTCGATTTTTGCTTGCCTAGCCATTTCTTCTGCTTCTTTAGTTTTCAAATTCTTGTCGATTTCAATTTTCAAAATCACAGTTTTTTCAATATTTTCAGGAAACTTTTTCTCAAAAAATTTCTGTCTTCTTTGTTTAGCTTGAAGTCTTGAATTTTTAGTTGTTGCTCAAGTTCTTCAGTTTGTGTTTTATCTCCCGAAATTAAATTTTTTATCTTTGATTTTTGATCCGCGAACATGTGCTTAGCCACTAAATCTCCATGTGCTCACTCAATCCTCACGTCAATCACGTGATTTTCACCAATTACGGATGTTTTTCAGCAACCACGCTCTGCTACTATGTTTTAATTACTGCTTATCTTTATTATTTATTTTATTTATTGTTTGAGATGTTAAGTAAAATTTTTGTAAATTCTAGAATTTTCCATCCGCGTCAATAATAAAAGTCACGGTCTTTTTTGTATGTTTGTCACGGAAAAAAGTTGTCATAAATTAAACCTGTCATCTCATAAACATTCTTTGCACACAAACAATTAACGGTATCACAACCGTTCCGCCGAATAATTATTTTCAGTGAGCATGCGCGGCTTACCACGGGCGCCTCTTTTCACCAATAATTATCGCGATCGCCCGCGCGCGCATGCTTTCTGCCAGCCGTCTTCCGTTAATTTTGACAGCGGCCAATAATGAGCTGTGCCCTCGAGTCACCTCGAGCACACTTAAAATTGCTCGCAATAATTGGCGCTTCCCAAAAAAGTGGGTTTTCTTCGGAAACCCATAAAAGAAAGCTCGCACCCGAAATCCGGGCCTTATCGCTTTCCGTAGTGACCGCATAACGCAACCGCATATTATTCTGATCCGCTAAAATCTCGTTGACGACCGCCGCTTATTCCGCACTTTGTTCTCGATTAGATTTTCACTGAAATATTTAAATGTTATAAGTCTTGTTCAAGTAATTTGTAGTTAAGTGTGTATTGAAATTAAACTTTTTTAATACAAAAGAAAGGGTGACTTATCCTATTGTGTCGCGCGATCCTCTCTCACGCAGCGCGTTTGCGAACATATTTCTGGTCCTTCGAGCCGGATCCATCGTGCCGGCATCCGCAAGTTTGTGAACGTGTCTCTTGGTGCGGTCAGTGAGCTCGTAGTTCGACATGGATGTGAACACCTTGATCGATTGCCAACGTGAGGTCCAAGTCCGTATTTCACGCTCCGTGGAATACTTGAAGAAGCTGGGCACGACCAACATCATCGCCAGTGCCGTATCTACGCGCATCAGGATCCTAGATCAGCTGTGGACGAAATTTGAGGCCCAGCATGATCTCATTCGCGCGGCTCTGAAAGAGAAGTTTAGTGACAGCGAATACTTCAAGTCGGAGTTGCATGGAGATACTGAAAATCTTTACGTGGCACAACGCAGTATCCTGGATGGCTACGCTGAACATTTCCGGAAGCCAAACGTATCTCCATCCGTCGACGTCGCATCAAAGTCGTCGCTGCCGCGCATCAAGTTGCCGCCGTTTTCTGGCGCCTACGCTGATTGGCCGTCATTTCGTGATCTCTTCCTGTCCGTTGTGAGCAGCAATTCCATCTCAAACATCGAGCGTCTTCACCACCTCCGCTCGTGTTTGACAGGTCAGGCTGAAAAATTGATAAGATCACTACCTGTCACAAGTGACAATTACGATCGCGCTTGGGCAATCTTGAACAAGCATTACGACAACAAAAGAGAATTAATCCGCTCCAACTTTGCCACGTTTACCGCCGTGCCAAAGATGAAGGGAGATACCGCCGAGGAGCTGAGCCGCATCCACAACGCTGTCACCGCCGCCATCAATGCACAGGAGAGTATTGGACGTCCTATCAACTCGCACGGGATGGACCTGTTCAATCACCTGGTCATCGAATTGTTCGACGCACGCACTCGTCTCGAATGGGAGTCAGCCACGTCAGACTCCACCGAACCACCACAGAACGAGGCACTTCTCGACTTTATTAGTCGACGGGTATTGACCCTCAACGCCGCACGACCGAGGAGTGTCACAAAGGGAACTGGAGAGGCATCGCGATTTGCCAAAGCGCACGTCACCAGACATCAAGGCACAGATTCGCCTCAGTGTGCACTGTGTCGTGAAAAACATACACTGATGACCTGCAAGGAGTTCAAGGCCAAGACCGCGGTCGAACGGAAAACATTCGTGGAGACCAACCGACTGTGCTTCAACTGCCTGGGCAATCACTTTTTGTCACGGTGTCAATCGAAGAAGAATTGCCTCACTTGCAACGCACGACACCACACCATGCTGCACGGGGCATCCACGTCACCACCGTCCGCTGAGGCCACTTCACTTGCCACCACACTGGCCACCTCACGGCAGTGTGAGAGTCACCGTGGGGACCAGGGTCGGGGCTGACCACGTGGGGCAAGTGAATCGGAGAGCGAAATTGGCCCCAATCGGGGCGGAAGGGGTTTGGTTGGATGGTGGTGGGGACGGGGCCCCGCAGGGTGGGAGGGGGAGTACAGGGGCGAGGGGCCGGGGGGGGTAGGGGGCGGGGAAGTGCCGAGAGGGGGGAGGGAGGGGGTGGGGTGCAGGAGGGGGGGGGGAGGGTCGGAGGGGGCGGTCGGGTTCCGGGGTGGGGGGGCGGGGACTAGGGTAGGATGAGGGGGTGTCGGTGACACGGGGGTTGTGG
Source organism: Nylanderia fulva (assembly GCF_048542155.1). Classification (NCBI taxonomy): domain Eukaryota; kingdom Metazoa; phylum Arthropoda; class Insecta; order Hymenoptera; family Formicidae; genus Nylanderia; species Nylanderia fulva. Next base: position 20,429 of record NW_028190292.1, read on the forward strand.
TGGGGTGGGGGGGTGGGTGGGCGGTGCGGGCGGTTTCGGGCGGGGCGGAGGGGACGAGTAGAGGTCTCCGCGGGCGTGCGGGGGAGAGGTGGGCGCGGGTGGTGGCGAGGTCCCAAGGCCGTGTCGTGGACGGGGTGCGACGGTGAGCGGAGGTGGAGGGCGGGGGGAGGCGGGGTGGGGTGGCTCCGGGGCGATCTGCGGGTTGAGGGGGCCGAGGGCGGGAGGGGAGATAGGGCGGGGGCTGGGGGGGGGGGGGGGGGAAGTGGGCGGTGACCCGGGGTTGGCGCCTGCCGCGCGTGCGGGCGCGGAGGGGCGGGAGGCGGGAGGTGGGGAATATTGAGGGTGTGATTGCGTGGAGGGGGAGGTCGGTAGGGTGCGGCAGGGGGGCGGCGCGCGAGTGGGTGGCGCCAGGGCAGGGGGGTGGGGGGTGGTGTGAGTGCTTAGGAGGCGGGGGCGGGTGGGCGGGGGGGAGAGGGCGGGGGGGGGGGGCGAGGGGGGAGTTGTGGGTGAGGGGGCGGGGGTTGGTGTGGGGTGGCGGGCAGGGTGCCCGCGGAGGGGTGGCGGACGTGGCGGTTGGAGGGGGCGGGGGCGGGGGTTAGTCGGATCGGGAGGGGGGTAGGGTGTTGAAGGGCGTCTGCCGGGGACGGGGCCGGGAGGCGGGGACGGCGGGAAGAGGGAGCAATCGTGGGGCGGCGAGGCGGCGGCGGCCGCGAAGCCGGGGAGCAGGCCGGAGGGGAGAGAGCAGAGGGCGGGTGGTTGGTTTGGGGGGCCGGGGGAGAAACGCGGGAGTAGGGGGGGGCGTGGGGGCGCTGGGGAGGGGGGAGTTGTGCAGGCGATGGGGTGAGGAGGGCGGGGGATGGTGGCGGCGAGGGGAGTTGGGGCCGCGACGGCCGGCGGCAGGTGGCGCCTCGGGGGGAAAGACCGGCGTAGGTCCAGGTGTGGTTGGGTGGCCGGGATGGGGGAGAGGGGGAAGGTCGGTGTGGCATGAGGGCGGTGAGCGGGGCACGTGGGGGGGGGGGTGACGGACTGTGCGCGGGGGCGGGGTGGGGGGGGGTTGGCGTCGGCGGGACGAGCAGGGGGGGGTCGGGGGGGGGAAGCAGCAGCGTCCGGAGTGCGGCCAGGGGAGAGGTCTCGGGGTCGTGGGGGCGGCGACGAGTTGGGTGCTGCTAGGCCGCGAGGGCGGGGTTGGGGCGGGAGGATGGGACTAAACCCGCCGTGGTGGTGGGGGCGAGAGGCGTGGGTTGGGGGGAGGGGCCGGGGACGGGGGCGGTCCAAGGGGGGGCGGGCTGGGGTGGGTAGGGGGGGGGGCCGGGCGCGGCCGAGGGGAAGAAGGGGGAAGGTGGTGGCGGGGGAGAGACAGGGGGGGGAGGTGTGTGGCCGCAGGCTGCGGGGCGGGCGGGTGCGGGGTGGGGGTGGCCGGTGTGGGGGTGGGACGTGTGGGCGGTGACGGGGGCGCTCCGGTCGGTTGGGGGGAGGGGAATGCGGGAAGCGGCGGGGAGGGGGGCGGGGGGAAGGAGTGTGTGGGGATGTTGGGGGGGGGTTGTGTGGGGGGGTTGGGTTGGTGGGGGTGGGGGGCCGGGGGGAGGGGTAGTTGCGCGCGGGGGGCGGGGGGGGGGGGGGCGTGGTGGGGGTGGGGCGAGGGGGGGGGTGGGGGGAGGGGGGTGGGGCGGAAGGCCGTCCTTCTTGCAACTGCCCGCGTCAAGGTCGCGGACCGCTACGGACCACACGAGGTTCGAGTCTTGATCGACCAGTGCTCCGAGGTGTCCATCATCTCTGAAGCGCTGGCTCAACGTCTTCGTCTTCCTCGAGCTTCGACGAATCTGTCCATCTTTGGCATCGGAGGGACTCGCTCTGGATCGGCTCGTGGCAAAGTCACCCTGGACATCACATCCGACGTGACCAACGCCGAGCTTCGCGTGGTCGCCTTTGTGTTGCCTCGCATCTCACTACAACAAGGCACCGCTCAACGCGAGAATTGCAGCTGGCCTCACATCCAGGGACTCCGGTTGGCCGACCCGCGGTACCTGGATGACGACCCTGCGGAGCTACTTCTTGGTGCAGAGGTCTACTCGTTGATCCTTGAGGAAGGCCTTCGCAAGGGCGACTCACGCATGCCGATCGCCCAGCAGACCAGCTTGGGATGGATCCTGTCCGGAGGCTACGACTCAGCAGTCACCGACGGACATCGCCGCACGTTTCAGTGCACCGCCGACAACGACCTCGCTGACCTGGTGCAACGATTCTGGGAGCAGGAACGCGAGCCAGCAGCTGGGATCGTGCTCACCGCCGACGAAGCCAGATGCGAGGACATCTATGTGCGCACAGTCACACGCACGTCCAGTGGAAGATACGTGGTGAGGCTGCCATTTGCCTCACCGCCGACATCACTCAGCGAAACTCGTCGACCTGCAGAGCGCCTCCTGGAAGCAATGGAGCGGAAGGGAGCCCGTGATGCTCGGTTCGGTGATCTCTATCGAGACTTCATGGACGAATACGAAGACCTGCAACACATGGAGAAAGTTAGTACGTCTACTACAGGTTCTGGCCCCAGGTGCTACTTACCGCATCACGGGGTCCTCAAGGAGTCGAGCACGACCACGAAGCTCAGGGTTGTGTTCAACGGCTCCCAACGCACACGGTCCGGAGAGTCGCTGAACTCGCACCTCCTCACTGGAGCTAATCTCTTGCCAGCACTCGCTGACGTCTTACTCCGTTGGCGTTGGCATCGGTACGTTTTCGTCACGGACATCGAGAAAATGTACCGACAAATTCTTGTGCATCCGGAGGATTGTCGCCTGCAAACCATCCTGTGGCGCCACAACAACTCAGACAACATCCGCGAGTACGAGTTGAAGACCGTGACCTACGGACTGGCGTGCGCACCCTTCCTCGCCATCAGGACGCTTCACCAACTTGCTGCAGACGAAGAGGCACGATATCCACGCGGAGTCAGGGCGCTGCGACAAGACTGTTACGTCGACGACGTGGTCACCGGTGCTGACAGCCTGGCGGATGCCATCAAACTCCAACAGGAACTACAGAGTCTCTGCATGGCGGGCGGATTTCCTTTGCGAAAGTGGGCTGCCAACAATCAACAGGTGCTCACCGGAATTCCGCCGGAACATCGGCTTCAACGCGGACCGCGCTCGTGGGAAGGAGAGAGCCACGCTACCCTGGGTCTTCGATGGCATCCTCAAGGGGATTGGTTCTCCTTCACCATACGTCCGCGTTCAACCACCGACCTCACGAAGAGACGAGTCTTGGCTGAGACAGCTCGACTATTCGATCCGATGGACTGGCTAGCGCCTGTCGTCATCCGAGCCAAAATTCTGATCCAGTCTACGTGGCTTCAACGGCTGGATTGGGACTCTCCGCTGCCTGATCAGGACGCACACCGCTGGAGACAACTGTTGAATCAACTTCCGTTGCTGGATCACATCCGTGTGGATCGTTGGCTCAGCACCAGAGATGACCAGTCGCAATTGCAGCTCCATGGGTTTGCCGATGCATCGGAGCGAGGATACGCCGCCGTCGTGTACATCCGCAACGCTGCAACAGAGAAGACATCAATTAATCTGCTGATGGCAAAATCGAAGGTCGCACCAGTCAAGCAGGTGTCGTTACCTCGATTGGAACTTTGTGCCACTGCATTACTCACCACGCTCATGCTGCATGTACGCACTACCCTCGGCTTGGCTGCTACGCCGGTGCACCTGTGGTCTGATTCTAAGGTCACCCTTCACTGGATTCGCGGACACTGCACCCGCTGGAAGACTTTTGTTGCCAACCGAGTGTCGCAGATCCAGACCCTGCTTCCAGACGCTCATTGGAGACACGTCGCTGGACGAGAAAACCCTGCAGATTGTGCATCGCGTGGTGTTACACCTGAGGACTTACGCAATCATAAACTGTGGTGGACAGGACCTACCTGGCTGTCAGGAGACGAGGCTGCCTGGCCTGGTGCAAACATCGACGTCCCAGAGGATGACCTCCCTGAGCAACGAGTCACCAGCCTGGTAGTCAAGGCGCCAGTCACTACCGAACCGGACCTTCTTCTGCGGTTCCCGACGCTGCAACGGCTGCTGCGAGTCACTGCGTGGTGTCGTCGATGGCTCAACCCGGTGAGACGTGACGCCAGACCTGGCCGTCCATTGCAGCCTGACGAGCTGGACTCCGCGCTGTTTCGATGGCTGCGAGTGGTGCAGGCGCTCCACTTTCCGACGGACGTAGCCGCGGCCTCTGCTGGACGCACTACTCCACCGCAAAGCCACCTGGTGAAGTTGAGTCCGTTCCTCGACGATCAAGGCGTACTGCGCGTCGGAGGACGTCTCAAAAACTCTCAACTTCCGCTCGACGAGAAACATCCGATGATCATCCCGGCGGCATCCTGGCTGACTCGGCTGGTGATCGATTCCTGCCATCGACGGACACTGCACGGGGGTGTGCAGCCGACACTCGGCCTGCTCCGCCTGCGCTTCTGGGTACCTCGAGGAAGAACCGCCGTCAAGCAGCAGCTACATCGATGCGTTACCTGCACTCGATGGCGTGCTGCCACGCCACAGCCTCAGATGGGTAACCTTCCTCGGGACCGAGTAACGCCAACCCGACCGTTCCTCAGCACCGGCGTGGATTACGCAGGACCCATCCTCCTTCGGACCAGCAAGGGACGTGGACACCGCGCGCACAAAGGGTACATCGCAGTCTTTGTCTGTTTCTGGTCGAAGGCCACTCACTTGGAAGTCGTCTCCGACTACACCTCCGAGGCTTTCATCGCCGCTCTGCGCCGCTTCGTCTCCCGCAGGGGCCTCTGTGCTGAGATCTACAGCGACTGCGGCACGACATTCATCGGGGCAGATCGTACGCTGCGAGGTCTCTTCGATGCAGCGACAGCCGAAGGTCATCGTATCGTCCTCGCCGCCACCGCTCAAGGAATCCGCTGGCACTTCAACCCGCCAGCGGCCCCGCACTTTGGTGGTCTTTGGAAGGCTGCAGTGAAGTCGACCAAGTTCCACCTCCGTCGGGTGATCGGCGAGACGACCCTCACGTTCGAGAAGCTGAGCACACTCCTCGCCCAGATCGAAGCTTGTCTTAATTCTCGTCCATTGCAGGCACTCTCAGATGACCCAGAGGACGTCTCGGCGTTGACTCCCGGTCACTTCCTCGTCGGGGCGCCGCTACTCGCTGTGCCGGAACCGTCATTGACAGGGCAGACGGTATCCACCTTGTCACGCTGGCGTCATTTGCAGCAGATGAGAGATCACTTCTGGCAGCGATGGTCGTCCGAATATTTGCACGGACTAGCCTCGCGCACCAAATGGCTCAAGGACGAAGCTGCACCCCACGTCGGCGATCTCTGTCTCGTGCGCTCCGAGCTCACCCCACCGAGCCGATGGCCACTGGCTCGCATATCGCGACTGCACCCCGGGGACGATGGGATTGTACGCGTGGTGTCAATCCGAACGGCCACGTCCGAGCTTGTGCGCCCACTCGTCAAGCTTGTTTTCCTTCCGGGCGTGAACGACGCACCTACACCGCACGCTGACACTTCGTAACGTCACTCATTACACAATCATCACATCATGCATCATAGCATCTGTCGCACGTCACTCATCTCATCCACCACCGCACAAAAAAAAATTATTTCGTTATCACCGCTCACTGCATTACACACTCGCCGTTCACATCAACCACGCGTTTTCACCGGATCAGCTGATTATTTCACTCCACGCGTTCACCACGTGCCCTCATCGGCTCAGCTGATCGATTCACACCACGCGATCACCACGTGTATTTCGCCGCGCCGGCGCGCCCGCCCCACCATCGATCGCTATCGGAATGTGATCCGCGCCGGAACCACCACCAACCTTTGTCACGTTGCGATAAGGCGGGCGGGAATGTTTGAGATGTTAAGTAAAATTTTTGTAAATTCTAGAATTTTCCATCCGCGTCCTTTCCAATTTCATAAAACTTGTAACAAACGTAATAAAAAACAACAAAATCGGAATGATCCTGACAGATCAATATCCGGGAATCAATTCCCAAGAATTTAAGAAATTCCTAGAAGAAAAAAAAATACCGATTATTTTTACGGCGGTAAAGACACCATTTTCGAATGGTATAAACGAGAGACTAAACCAAACACTAATCAACAAAATAAGATGCAAAATAAATAAAAGACGAACAAAATCAGCTTGGACAACAATAGCACAGGAATGCACAAAAAAATACAATCAGACGATCCATACAATAACTGGATTTGCACCCGCATATTTACTAGAAGGAAAGAACATTACAATTTTACCAGAAAAAATAAACCAAGAAAATACACCAAAGAACTTGCTAAAAGATCGAGAATTAGCCTACAAGAATAGTATAAAATCACATGAATACAATAAAAAACTATTCGACAAAAACAAAAACAAGGTGGAACTAAAAGAAGGAGACTCAGTATTCGTAGAAAACGGGAACAAACTAAACAGAAGAAAATTAGAAGAATTAAGAATAGGACCATATAAAATTCTGGAAAAAGTATCCAAATCAATTTACAAAATAAACACCGGACACAGGAAAACAAATTCAACATTATTCCACATAATAAAACTGACCCCAGCACCACCGGCAACAATACAGATAGAAGACACACAAAACATAGAAGAGAACGTGGCTGCTCTGTTTCCAGACAACTCTAGGGGATGACTTTTCCCTAGGAGGGAAAATGTAAAGAAAGTGTATTTCTTCAATTAGAATCTGCCGCTCAACGTGGCCATAATCAGTAAATATCAGATGATAAGCGAAAACCGATTTTACCGTCGCGTGAGAGAGGTAGAGTAGAATATAGAGAATTAAGGAAATAAGGGATAAGCACGTGTATGTGAAAGTGATAAGAGGAGAATTACACCAAGGAATAAACTTTAATGTCGTTTCGTTATTACAGAAACTCAGTACTGCTTATTTGATAGTGTGGGACCCCTTAACCTCAATCCATAAAGAAATACCATTATATATATATATATATATATATATATATATAATGGTATTTCTTTATGGATTGAGGTTAAGGGGTCCCACACTATCAAATAAGCAGTACTGAGTTTCTGTAATAACGTGTAATAAACTGTATATATATATATATATATATATATATATATATATACAGGGTGTATCATAAGTCACACCGCATTTCTGGGGAATGAATTTGTCAAGTCAAAATAAGTCAAAAATAAAGAATGACAAAATTACGTTTGAGCCTTCTTTAAAGAGTTGCTTTAATAGACAGACCAATGCTACAGCGAGTGATAAATTATCTTTTAAATCGTGCTAATTTGTTCATTTAAGTTAATGGCGGATTATTTGAACACCTTATGTAATTTCAACCTTGTTGTCTATTTATTAGTTAATTTATGTTATGTTTTCAACTTACAATTAAATAAAAATAAATTTTACTCCAAATAAATTTTTCGTTTATTTGATGTCACTCTTTAAAGAAAGCTCAAACGTAATTTTGTCATTATTTATTTTCGACTTATTTTGACTTGACGAATTCATTCCCCAGAGATGCGGTGTTACTTATAATACACCCTGTATATATGTATGTATATATACACACATATATATGTACATGTATATACAGGGTGTCTCGCAACGTGATGTCCATACTAAAACTTTGTATTTTTAGTGTCATTCTAAGTCGAAAAATCTTAATATACATATGCTCTAAGTCAATTGTTTTAATATTACAGCGAAAAAACAAAATTGCATTAAATAAGAACAATATTAAGAGTTTAACAAGGCTTTGTAATATAAATATAAATTTAAAGATCTAAGACAGGCAATAAGAGCCAACTCGCGGATGACAGTGCGTTATCCTAACGAAACTAAATTTTTCATCCGCGAGTTGGCTCTTATTGCCTGTCTTATATCTTTAAATAAAACAATATTATTTATTAAAGATAAGAATATTATTTATTGAACAATAATATTAAATAATATAAAATTTTTATGAATTAAAATACAATAAAATTTAAATATATTGTTATAGTCCGAATGACTATAACTATATTATATTAAATATAGTTTTAATAATAAATTAGTAAGTCGGCTATTATACAATTATTTGAGAAACGTTCTCACGCTCTCGCGAAGCGCTTATCGCGAAAAGACGCAAACGCGATGAAATATAAGCGTTACACCGAAAACCGCGGATCGCAAGCGAAGAATCAACCTGCTTCGCTTGCACCTAGATAAAAGCGTGTGAATAAAAATTAGCCAATGAAAGAGCTTCTCTACACCTTCCCCCGAAAGATGTAGAAAAGGGCAGGAGACCACCGCGAACGAAGAGCGAGGCGATGAAGTGAGTCGCTAACGAAAATCCAAAAAGTCAAGTCGCTAATTAGAACCTAACTAGGAGTCGAAGACAAGCCGCAGAATATAAACTATCACCTGTAATCTGACTATCGAGAGCGAGTATACTTAACTAACCACCCAGGTGGGATTATACAGAATTAAACCAACTCAAGAAATAAGGGAAATAAAAGATTTATTCAGATAAGCAAGCGAAGTTAGTCAAAGTGGAGACGCCCGCCGATCCTAGGATCCTCATCCTTCAGTCGACTGAGACCCCAAAATTTTCCGTGCCTTCCCGGAGGCACAACAATATACAATATATATAAAGTTCATATTTATAATAAATGCAAATTAAACTTTTCTTTAATTTACGATAATGCTTCTCTTGTATTAAAATATAGATTTTATAGTAAAAGCTATTTTAAGTTTTGCTTTAAAAAGGTGCAACACAAATTGCAAAAAAAATGTTGATTTTATATTATTAGCATAACAGTAGGTGCATAATCTTTTATTATCATTTTCCAGAACTTTGATATCAGGAGACGCGGTAGTGTCTCCGGCCATGTTCAAACCCTAAAAGACCTTAAAAGACACTACAAGTCTCCTTATCCTGCACCATCAAAGTCCATTTTTTGGGGGTGTAGAACTACTAAAATATAAAAAATTTTGAATTGCACGTAATATAACCTGAAAGGCGGCATCGCCACGAGTAATTTGAGCCAAGAAAAAATAAAATCGGTCAAGCCGTTCTGGAGATACAAGCGGTCAAAAAGTGACGTTTTTCATGAAAAATGAAGTAACGTCGTCTTCTTCTTCTTCTTCTTCTTCTTCTCTGTCCGCGTATAAATCTCTTCTCACCTTTTACTCACACCTCCCTCAACTTCCACCCACCCCTTTCCCTCCCACATCCCGCTCCCACCCGCCCTTACCCCCACCCCACCCCACTTTCACCCCCACTCCCACCCCTCTTTCGCCTCTTTCACCCTCTTTCGTCCTCTCTCACCCTCTTTCGTCCTCTCTCACCCTCTTTCACCCTCTTTCGCCCTCTCTCACCCTCTTTCGTCCTCTTTCACTCTCTTTCATTCTCTCTCACCCTCTTTCATTCCCTCTCACCACCTTTCGTCCTCTTTCACCCTCTTTCGTCCTCTCTCACCCTCTTTCATCCTCTCCTCACCCTCTTTCATTCTCTCTCACCCTCTTTCACCCTCTTCATTCCCTCTCACCCTCTTTCATTCCCTCTCACCCTCTTTCAGTCCTCTTCACCCTCTTTCGTCCTCTTTCACCCTCTTTCGTCCTCTCCTCACCCTCTTTCATTCTCTCTCACCCTGTTTCGTCTTCTTTCACCCTCTTCATTCCCTTCTCACCCTCTTTCGTCCTCTTTCACCCTCTTTCGTCCTCTTTCACTCTCTTTCGTCCTTTCTCACCCTCTTTCATTCTTCTCACCCTCTTTTACCCTTTTTCGTCCTCTTTCACCTTCTTTCACTCTCTTTCGTCCTCTATCACCCTCTTTCATTCTTTCTCACCCTCTTTCGCCCTCTCTCATCCTCTTTCGACATCTTTCACACTCTTTCGTTCTCTCTCACCCTCTTTCGTCCTCTTTCACCCTCTTTCGTTCTCTCTCACCCTCTTTCGACCTCTTTCGTCCTCTTTCACCCTCTTTCGTCCTCTCACCCTCTCTCACCTCTTTCACCCTCGTACGTCCTTTCTCACCCTCTTTCGTTCTCTTTCACCCTCTTTCGCCTATCTCGTCTTCTCTTACCCTCATTCGTCCTCTCTCACTCTATCTCCAAAAAATCATAAAAATGAAAAGGTCAAGCCATGTTCAAAAGAAGGTCCTCAAAAATTTAAACCTAGTCTGTACAATGAAAAATAATTACTCGTAATTCCAGAGTTCCAATTTGTTAATATCGAATAATGTATTTGTTTCAAGTAATGGCAGTAGAGTCAAATACATACCTACGTATATGCAGTTTTTGCTGTTAATTGTACTTGAACGAAAAAAATAATTAAATGATTTAAATATAGCACATTTTAAATAAAAAAACTTATATAATCGAACTCTGTTTAGGAAAAGGTAGAACATTTCATTTGCCTCTGCCTTTACAAGAAACATTGGATAAGGTATGTTCTCCGGAAGATCCTATAAATTTGAATCACGAGTTGCACATTCTCGTTCGAGGTATACCCAAGAAATCTAAAGTGGTTTGGGAAAATTTGGTAGATATTAATAAAATGTATAAGGCTTTACAATGGTTGAAAGAAAATAATCCTCATTACTCAAAAATTCGTCTTCCAGCGTCATCTGATGATCTATTAAAGGATAAGTTGCAGGAAACAGAATATAGGATTGTCGATGAGGAAAGCGACAATGACGAAATAAATGAGGTGGTTGAGGAATTACCAGCATTGAATTTGTACAATGTACAGCAAAACAAAAATAATAATGATCAAACCGTTTTAAAACGTACGGCTTTTCTCACACAAATCACTGAACATTCGGATATTAACGATCAGTATACAATATACCCAATACACGCGAAAAGAATCGATAACGAATCTGCATTGAAGCTTTATCAAATGGTGAAAATTAAAGATTTTCCAATGGATAATCGTTATAAATATCTGGATGTCATGTGTTTCCCTGATTTATATCCTGATGGTGTCAATGGACAACGAGAAGATAGAAACTTTGCATTGCCGGAATATTTATTTATTAGAACACGATTGATGTCGAAACATAGTAGATTCAGGTTGAATCTGCAGTATCTGTTCTTCCTTCTCAATGATGCTAACTACCGACAGTTGAAAAGTGGTATCTATTATATGATGATGGTTACTAACCTACGAGAGAGATACACTGCTGGTAGATACTTGAACGAATTAAAAGGTTACCAATTAGAATCGAATTTAATGAGTATTTTCGCAAAATTGAGAAATACGGATCAATTTTGGCGAAAACCGTCCAATAATGTAAAATGCATGACTTTGCATTACGGTCCAGCGACGTGGTTTTTGACTTTGAGTCCTAGTGAATGGAAATGGTCCGATTTGGGTGAATATTTACGAGATATGAATCCCGATAAAGAGAAGTTAGGCATCAGCGAACTAATCGCATACGATCCTGTAAGTACTTCTAGATTCATGTGCATAAAACTCAAAGCCATGATTGATTTTATTTGTTCGTCCGATAATCCAATAGAAAAGGTTATTCATTACTTCTGGCGACTGGAATATCAACGTAAAAGTATCCAGCACATGCATTGTATGATTTGGATAAAAGATGCTCCAGTATTAGGAAAATCGCCGGATGAAGAAGTTGCTACGTTTATTCAAAAATACGTAACGTGTGAAATTCCAGATGAAAATGTTTCGCCAACGTTGTACGATACGGTAATAAGTGATCAGAATCATAAACATAACTCGTATTGCATGCGTACGAAAAAAACGGAAACTAATATATACAGAAAGTGTCGGTTCGATTTTCCTCGGCCAGTTACTGAGAATTTCGTTTTAAGAGACGTTATCACTTCGATAGTCGGTAGAAAAAATTTACGCAGTAAGAGCAGATTGTACGATCTTCCTCGCAAGGAGTCGGAAAGGTTTATAAATGATTATAATCCGTCTATCAAATTAGCCTGGGAGGGAAATATGGACATACAATTTATTAGAGAAAAATCAGAGTTTTTAAACTCATATTTAACAAAATACACGACAAAGTCGGAAAAATGCAATACAGACTTTGAAGTGATAGATTCGAATAAGTCCTTGGCATCGAAACTGTGGAATTTTGCAATGCGTTCATTAAATAACAGAGAATGCGGTGCTTTAGAAGCTGCGGATACACTATTAGGGAATCCCTTGTACGGTACGGATAATGATACCATGGTCAAATGGATCAATGTTAATGAGGTGAGAAATAGAAAAGTTAAAACATTTAATGAAATTTAAGCTCTGGATGAAAATTCTACGAATATTTACTGTTCGTCACTCATCGATGATTACTATCCAAATAGACCTCAGGAATTAGAATCATTGAATTTGTACGATTTTGCCAGATTCTGGGAAATTACGAAACAGATGTCAAATAATGACGAAGTCAAGTGTTACAAACTGGCATCGGGTTTATTTAAAAAAAAACGAAAAAAGGGTTATTTAATTAACCATTATCGATTTAATATAAAAACTGAGTCGAAAAATACTTTTACTCGCTGCTTCTTCTGTTCAAACCATGGAGAGATTTGAGTGAACTCAAAGGTACATTCGAGACTTACACGGATGCCTTTAAGAATTCAGAGTCTGTTTTAACGAAGGCAATGAAATATCACGAAAGGCTCGAAGAAATACAGAAAGCTTTTGAGAACGTTGCTGAATTAATCGAGAAGCGCGAAAATGATCTGAAAACAGCAGACAGAGACAAATCCGATGACGATGAACTGGATTGTAATCCGATAGAAGCTGACGACGCGATGAAAGATTTGGAAGATTTTGGTAAGATTGACGACCCGATTGATTTATCGCAAATGATGTCGCAATTGAACAAAGACCAGAAAAGAGTCTTTGATGGAGTATGCCAAGTTTTACAAGATAAGAATCAGATTCTGCGACTGTACGTAAGTGGCGAGGGTGGTACAGGGAAAAGTTTTCTAATTGAAACGATTAAACATTAAATCAGAATAAATTTGGAAAAAACGACTGCCATATCTGCTCCCACGGGTATCGCAGCATTCAATATCGATGGCTTGACAATCCATAGAATGTTTCAACTACCGGTTAGTCATGAATCTACACCAAAATATACGCAATTGTCAGACATGGTCTTGAAAACTTTGAGAGACAAATTAAAGAATGTCGAATTATTTATAATCGAAGGAATTACATGTAACAATGCAATGATGGATTTAGGAACGACTGTATTCAGTGATGGTCAAGCCTATGTAGGTAGGTTTGTCACGAGTAAGTAAATTGGAAGGCCTACATTTGATAAATTTCAATCCAGCATCAGTTAAAGCAAACTCGAGAGCCATTGTAGAATATAATCGACTGAGATCTATATTCAAATCTGAACTGCCACAAATCAATCCGTCCGAGAAAAAGGTTGTGAAAATGTACGATCGTCTTTGGGATATCCCTAATATCATTGATGATATGCAGAATTATGATTGTGAGGAACCAGAAAGTATAGTTACGTGGAAAATATATGGCCTTTGCAATAACGATGCTGTTTTGTGTTACGCTAATGTAATATTACAATGTGCGTTTCATTGCGTACGTATTAGGCAACAAATACTGAAAAATAAAGCATCAAATGCATTGATTGATGCTATCTGCGCGTATGGTAAACGTAAATATTGCAACATTCAAGCGGTTAGAAGATCTGTCGGAAAACGCTTCGAAGAACGAACACAACAAGATGTTTTTTACGGCTCTAATGTCGACGTATTCCGACATCAATGATGTATTAAAACTCGAATTAAAGCACGTAACATGTTGCTCGAATGTCAAATGTAATTACAATGTAACTAAGCTGGAAAGCAGTAGTTTGTTAATATTACCTATACATTCGACATTAAAAGGAAAAAAGGTGTCACTCTACAAAGTTTGATTAATGTAGAATTTTCTAAATGGGAAACGATAAACGGCAATTGTAACGAATGTAAGGGCACCGTGTTGAAAAAGAAAACCGTAATCGAATCAACTTTATCCGTCGTAGTAATACAGCTCAATTTATATACTTTTGTAAACGGTGCTTCTAAAAAAATTATCAACAATCGGATTACCGCCGTGCCGACGAGTAATATCACGATTAATAAAAAAAAGTACAAGCTAATATTTCACGAAAGTGAAGAAATGAATCGTGGTCACTACACGTGTATGTTGAGAGCTGACACAAAATCGGAATGGTATTACTCTAATGATATGGAAGTGTTCAAGAAAAAATGGCCCAAAGGAGCACAAGGGGCATACATATTGTTCTTAGAACAGATTAAATAATGGCGCTGTATAAAGGCTGCCGTAAACGCTACATTAAAACATCAACTGTTCTAGCGCTGTATAAAAGTTGCCGTAAGCGCCAAAATAAAATATCGGCTGCTCTGGCGCTTTATAAAAGCTGCTGTAAGCGCTGCATTAAAACGAGTGCAATAAGTTTCTAATTTGACCTAGGCTTCATGACATTTCAAAAAGTATCATCAAGAAAAAAATTATCAGACAGAAATATGTATGTCGTGTTAAAATCGGAGAGACGAAGAAAAATATATGGTTGCGTTCTCACGAGAATGGGCGATGGAGGGGCCTATTCTTTATTTTCAATATTCATACAAGAATATAAATTCATTCTGTTGCAATTGAAATAAATGTGCAATGTATCGTTAAAAGTTATTACAATTATACAAACATTTACATATATGATTAAATAAAATATATATGTATACAATATAATCATATATTTTATATATGTACATATATACCATATATTTCAATTATTTTGAACTGTATTGCATAAATTGTTACTTATACAAAGTTATGTGATAAGAATCGAAAATACATATATTTGTGATACTTGAATTACTAGAAAGCTGCTCTATATATCTGTACTTTAAAAAGTAAGTGATATCCTAAAAAAATCATAAAAATGAAAAGGTCAGGCCATGTTCAAAAGAAGGTACTCAAAAATTTAAACGATCTAATAATAAATTATCACGAAAAGTAACTGATATGTTATTCAAGGTGCCAGTTCAAAGTGAACATACGTAAAGTGTATATTATCTAAATTTAGTAATAATATATTACCATGAAAAGTAACTGTGATATTTTATTCAAGGTGCAAGTTCACATTGAATATACATACATATAAGTAAAACTGATTACAATTTGATTCTAGAAAATAAGTGCGATATGTTATTCTTAGTGCACAAAATATAATAGTCGTTTATAGAGATTTGATTTGAAATTCATACTAGCCCGTACAATGAAAAATAATTGCTCGTAATTCCAGAGTACCAATTTGTTAATGACTCAGAAAAATAACATGGCGACCTGCTCTCAAAAAACTATGATGTTTCTCGATGTCCATTTAGAAATAATGTCAAAGCTCTTACAGAATAATTACTACAACATTTGAAATACGAAAAGTATTACATTAGAAGAAGATTAGATTAGAATAAGGATTCAACGTATTTTTAAAAGCTTTACACACACAACGAAGTGAATATACAAAACTATATACAAATACCTTTTTCTTCTGTGTTTCTGAAGAAAATTGTAAGTCAAATGAAACCTTGCACTTTGAGAACCATGTCACTTACTTTTCAGAGTCAAATTGATAAATTTTTTTTGTATATTTTAATGATATTTATTTCTTACTTGTATCTTGAATAATTAATATGTAATTTTTTATTGTATATTACGACAAATAATCAGTAAACTTTTTAAGCGTATAGCTTTATTGTAGTTGACCTGAGAACTGTACATTTATAAATTTTACTTAATATACACCCGTTTCGAGCAACAAGGCAAAGTTTTCTGATCAATAACTTACTCCCTGAAAATACGGTATAACACAAATCGGAAGTTGATACAAAAATTCGAAATTTTACTAAAGAAAGATTGGAGGTTTTTAATTTATACAATTTTCACAACTCTTATTTCAATTATTTATTCTACCCATCGAAAGTTTTTTGAGAGCAGGCCGTCATGTTATTTTTCTGAGTCATTAACAAATTGGTACTCTGGAATTACGAGCAATTATTTTTCATTGTACGGGCTAGTATGAATTTCAAATCAAATCTCTATAAACGACTATTATATTTTGTGCACTAAGAATAACATATCGCACTTATTTTTTAGAATCAAATTGTAATCAGTTTTACTTATATGTATGTATATTCAATGTGAACTTGCACCTTGAATAAAATATCACAGTTACTTTTCATGGTAATATATTATTACTAAATTTAGATAATATACACTTTACGTATGTTCACTTTGAACTGGCACCTTGAATAACATATCAGTTACTTTTCGTGATAATTTATTATTAGATCGTTTAAATTTTTGAGTACCTTCTTTTGAACATGGCCTGACCTTTTCATTTTTATGATTTTTTTAGGATATTATTTATATACATTTTTATTTTTAAACAATTATTAAAAATTAGTCAATGTAATATGAAATGGAAATTAGTAAGAAGTACATATATGTGTTTCATTTATTTAGTTTAATGTCATTTAATGTATATTAAAAATATACATATATGTATATGTTATTTTTAAATTATATTTTTAAATTACATTTAATAAATATTATAATTGAGATTTGGATTTGTATTGTTCCAAGTTATTCCTCATCAAAAAAAGAAGATTAGATTATAGAAGTTTATATGTAAGCATAATTAGTAATTAATTATAGCATTAGTTATTAATTATAGTAATAATAGCATTAATTATAGTAATTAGTTATTGCAGTAATAAATTATAACATCTCTTTTCTATAAATAAAAATCATATTTTACATAATTGTGTGATAAAAGAATAAATTTATATAAATTAAAATAAAGCAAAAATTGATCAAAAAGATTGATTTTAAATACTTTTTTCTAATCATTAAAAATAAAAATACTATTAGAAATACGAAGTATGTATAAGTCATCGACAAAGTTGTTTCATACTTATCGAATTATAATATTTTGTATCGTTATATTATTATTACTTGTTTTATGTTAATGTTGTGACAAACAGCTTATAAAGCGAACAATAGCTTGTTATTATCTTGAGAGTATGTGTTATTATAAAGACTAAGTATTATATTTGCTCCGTTTATAACGCACCGATTGTTATCGGGTTGAATTAATTTAGGACACGAGGAAGTGATCGACTTATTTCGGTAAAATTTGCAACCTGCGAGACCGCCCGTGGAGACTACTTAATATAATGTCACGTATTCGGCGAAAGAAGAACATTATTATTCCTATCACTGCCTCAAGTTATTTCTCTCTGAGCAATGTAATAAAGAATCGATCAAGTCAAAGCAGCATTTTAAATTATTCCGAAATCCATCGTAGTCGTCACCGTCAAATAAAGAGAAACCAGAGACTTGTGTCTCGACTTGCGTCGATCGAGAAATATACTTTCTTTTTAAGATTTTTTTGAAGAAAATCGAAGATGTTTAAATTTGAGAAAAAATTGAATTTTACATTGTTTTTTGAAAATCTTATATAAATTGTTATTGAAAGAAAAAACTAATTTTACAAGATTAAAGTACGTAAAGAGACCTTTCGAAATCACACCTTATTTTTTAAAATCGGAGTAGTCTTCTGAAATTTATCAACGTTTGAAGTTGGACGTAACAGCCAAAATGATAAAAATTCCAGTCCCTGTTAACACAGAGCCTGTATAGTGTGGGCCAAACAACTTGAGGAATAATTTTACTTTTGATAAGACTACACTTTCTGCAAATTTCAGCGTGATTGAAAAACTTTGGGTGGATCACTTCATAAATAATACCTCATATATTATATATAATATATATATATATGTATATATATATACAAAATAATTAACAATAAATTATTAAATTACTAAACTTATTATATAATGTCGGCGACGAAAGATGTGATTTGATTTCTCTTCTTTTATAAGGATAGATAGGATAATTTTCTCGATCGGGAGATCGTATTGTACAGTCAGGATAGGTCAAATATGAATATTTATTCCAACGATAAGTATGTATATATTATTGCGAAACTTATATGTCTTCAAATCGTGCCGTGAACGATTCCGATCCTTCCGAGCTGGGTGCTCCAATTTCGCCGTCGTTCCGAGTTAAAGAGATGTTTAAGAGAAGATCTGATTTAATACGTTCAAGCCGGGAAAACTCTCTGTGACTTCCTCTTCTGACTTTCTCTTCTGCCGATTCCCAAAAGTCGGCATATATATATACCCGGCGTTAAAAACCTTCCCACCCGAAATATCGGACCAATCAGCGTTACCTTCGTGTATCGAGCAGAGATGTGTTTTCGGTTCCTCCGATAGACAAAGGATCGCTCAGAACGCTCTCGAATAAATAATACTTGATACGAGGTCAATAAACAAAACACGGAGATCAGATAATCTCTTTGTCAAACAAATCTTTCTACCTCTCTTATGAGAGTTTATAAAAAATGCCGACAATAAATTATTTTAATTATACTACATATATGTATATATGTATATACATATAATATACTAATTATATACTATTAAAATTATATATATAAATGATTAAACTATTAAAATATTAAACTATAAAATTATTAAACTTTACACTATTTATAATTTTTGCTTTTTGTTACTTAATTTATATATTTTCTTATTATATTATAATTATTTATCTCAATATATCTTTTTTAATATTCCGTAATTTTATATGTTCGAGTTTGAACTAAACATGCAATAACTTTTTGGAAATTTATAATTGATTTGTTTACAAACAACATTTGTTAATTTATCAAATATATTAAATTCTTGATTTAAAAAATTACCATGTAAAATGTGAAGTATAAATAAGAAGATAAAGTGATAACATTTCCTTTGCTTGCAGAAGAAAGAAGAGTATTTGTACTGTGAATTTCGAGCAGATTTTCTTTTAACATATTTGTACTTATATACGCATTTCTCTGCTAATTACAAATCTATTATCAAATTAGAAAGAATTATTATCAGAAAATGAAAATACGAGCGTTAATAAAATATAAGTTTAGTAAACTGCGTCACTTGTCTGTAAGTAAAAAATGTTCCTTTGTTCTAGAATTTCTCATTTTTTATCCAAATGTGTCGAATAATAATAAAATTAAATTATACATTTTTTTATTTGTTATTACTTTATTAAGTGAGTTATTACTTAAGTATAATAGCAAATAAAAAATTTAATATAAATACATATATTTCTATAATATAATTTATATATATAAATTATATTTTGCAAATATAGTAATGATTATAAAGCAATGAGATTATAAAGTAAATGAGAATAATTCATCCTACATTTTCGTGTACACATGCAAATGTAGAATGAACTACTCTCGTTTACTAGGCTTCCAAATTGATATCTAAACATTCACTTATATTCTTTTATCCAATGTGAAATCCGGTCTGGTCTAATTTTAGGTAAAAAGCAATCCGTATATATATTTTTACAATTATATTTTCATAGTAAAACGCTTGTAACATATGCTACACTGCCAGACAAGACTGCGCGCGAAAGCGCTCGCGGAAAACCGTCCGTAAAGTCGTGCACTCATTCGTGCCTTCGCCGCTACGCGGCGTCTTTTCTCGCAGTTAGAATTCCGCTGAGTGAAAATATAAGGCCACGCGCTGCACTGCCAAAACATATTTGTGAATATATACGTATACATGTATACGACCAATGAGTGTCATTAAATTATTATCGGACACTCTGTTCAATAGCAGTATTTTATTGTAAAATTACTTAGCGACATTTTTGGTCAACAAATATGTCGGAAAACAACTGTGATTTTTCCGAAAGTAAAGATTTTAGCTAACTCTTTTTAAATTTAAATTCTCATTTTTTAAAATAAAGGACGGTATTTCATAGTCCGTTCTTATATTTAAGACTGTCTTAAGTACAAAGTCTTTTAAGATGCTTTTCTCTTCTTAAGTTTAGTCGCGGATTCATAATCAAATCTTGATGGTCTTATTTGAATCAAATAAGATCGTGTTTATTAGAAAGTAAGGTTATGTTTTCAAGTCAGTCGTACATGACTTTAAGATAAGCTTATTATTAAATATTATGGAATTATATATAATGGAAGAAATTGATGATATTGAAAAAATATTAATTGATCGTGATTTTCAAGTAGAGAGATCGTGTACGAAAATGATACATTCGTGATGGACTTTTTAAAACCTTTTTATAATAATTTACAATTTAAAAGACGCTATAGATTAATAAGGATTCCTCCTATATGGGATATTACCAAAAATTGAAGAAGGATTTTAGCAAAAATTAACAATTGTGGTCTGCCGATTCCACCAGTACAAAACAAATTGTTAATATGCTTAAGATACTACGCAACACACAGAGAGAGAGAGAGAGAGGGGTGTGTCTAAAAATAAATATATTAATAAAATTTATCTTTATTATTATTTTTAATTATTTCATTTACTGGATTATTTTCTTTTTCAGCATCATCAGTCTCATTACTGCTTGAGTCTGTAACATTCAAAAATTCTAAATTCTTATTCATAAACAAATATGTTAATAGAAAATATCAATAAAATTAATTATTTTATCATTTGTATGAAGTGTGATAATAGAATCATTATTAACTTCCTGGAAATCATCATCAATAAAGTCTATGCTCTCCACATTTTCAATTAATTCCTCAGGAATACAAATCATTAATATTCTTTGTCGTTCTGAAAAATATTCATTGTTACTATTTTTTCAATTTTTATTATAATATAAATAAATAAAATAAAGATGAAATTACCTTTTAGTATTTTATCTGATAAATTTGATGAAAATAATGTTGGTGCAATTGTCATTAAATTGGGTGCTATTGCGGCAATGTCCGGGTCAATCTTTGCAGATTTAGGTTCAGGTCCACCACCTGTTGATAAACGTGCATGTTTTTCCTGCGTAAGGATATCTCTCTGTACTGATTTTAAATTACTCCATTTTTTCTAAATTGAACGCTTCTCTGTAATAATTTATTACACATTAAAATGTTAAAAATTAAATTACTTTGAATATAAAAAATATTTAAAATTTAGCTTAAAAATGAAACTATCTACCGCAAATATATTAGATTTTCTTCAGATATAATTAACATTTTTATTTCAAGCATTTAACGTACCTAATTAGAAAAAATATATAGATTTTTTACTTTATTACAATAGATATATGCATCGGAAGTTTGATTCCATGCTTCTTGTTTCAAAGTTGTAGCATCACTTTTTTTCAAGGAGAATATTTTGTTAAAATTTTAAGAAAGAATTCTTTTCGGGATCTATATAATGTTTTTTTTTGCTTGATATTTTTTTTTACAGTAAAATTACTTTCTAACAATACTTTAGAGTCTGCAATAATTTGATAACATGAATAAATGGTATAGACATACATCTTGTTAAATTTTTCTATATTTAAACATATTTCATTGGCTGATACATCAGAAAAATCCCAAAGATTACTGAAAGTAAATCAGATTATCTTAAGCACTAAATTCAGTAAAAAAATCTTAAATAACAAGAAGTGTTTATTTTTTTATGAAGATCGTCTCATTTTAATTAAAACTATGAATACATGAAGTCTCAAGTCATACTTATACAAACAAGACTATCTTAATCAAGAAAATCTTAAGACGATGTTTAAGCTTGGACTATAAATACCGTCCAAAGTCAACTCTCTAAAATTTGTCTATTTTTTGGATATTTTTTTTATTCCTTTGATTATTTTAAAATGTGTATCGTATAAGAAAATTATACTGATTTATTTGATTGTGGTAACTTTTAGGTATACTGTACTCGATATATTACATTTGTTAAAAGTATCAAGTTAATTTACGTTTATTGATAGAATTTTTGTGAAGATAGATATAATATATCCCAGGTAGCACAACGTCGTCAATAAGACGTCTTTTTTACGTACGTTTTCGTCAGAACTTACGTCAAACTGACGGTCAGTATGACGTACAAATGACCCTATACTGACGGTCATTTGTCACAGCATAAATGACGTTATCAGATGACAACAGTATGACGTCATCAGATGACAACAGTATGATGTCATCAGATGACAATAAAATTACGTCATTAGATGACAATAGTATGACGTTATAATGATTTTAGAATTGCCTTAAAATAATTGCTTAAAAATAACGTTTAAATTAAATTTTAAAAAGAAAAAAAATATATAACAAAATATATTTACATAATATATTTATTTATTCATTATATGTACGTTTTACATCATTTAGACTTATGTGCTAACAATTAAACTTTCAAATGATAACAATAAAATGGTTGAGCATCTAGTACTGATACTACCTCTAAACGGCAACAGTGAAATAAATTCGTATTTGTAGTATTTATCTATTTTATAGCACAGCCTTTAATTTAAAAAAATGCAACTTCTGTCTTAAATTTAATTTAAGGTGAGTGAGCCTAAAATGTCTTTATTCAATTATTATAAATATAAAACACACGTATATATATATATATATATATATATATATACAGAGAGAGAGAGAGAGAGAGAGAGAGAGAGAGAGAGAGAGAGAGAGAGAGAGAGAGAGACAGACTCCTCTTCAAGTGCGCTGTGCAGCATTTGAGTTTGCTATATATATATATATATATAGACACTTTTTCAAGTGCGCTGCGAAGCATTCGAGTTTGCTGAACGTTACAACATCCCCAATAATTTTAATAAAGAAAAAAAGTGTGGCCTAGATTGGTTCTATGGATTTCAAGCTCGTAATCAAAATATACCACCGAATTTTGCCTGCTAGCGACCAGCTGGCATTATTTCAAGAGGCGACCGTATTTATCCAACACGTCGGTCAATTGTGGTCAATTCAGAGATTTTTTTTAATCAATGCAGGCTCAATTATATATTACTTTTCTTAACTTTTATGCTTCCAGTTTCGAAGAATGATTGATGAAGTATCCGTCAACTATTCCATTTTGGTTCTAAAGACATTTTTTTTCTGAAAGTAAAAAATAATTTTTACTCTCTACAACGAAACATTTTAAATTGAAAATATAATTACAATTAATGATTAACAGAAAAATTGAAATTTTAACCTAAATTTCCGGCGTTATTTCTAGACCGAATTGTCTATCAAATTGAACATATTTTATATGTAAATCATGTATATTATTCATTTCTCACTGAGTTTGGATAAATTCCATCAAATTTGTGGTATAAATATAGGTATATATATACCGTGATGTTTACGCTGTCACTCGACGTTTGCAGGCATGTGCCCGATGGTTAATAGGTTACGTTCGACTGCAATTTCCTTGTGCAAGCGACTACCGTTACCCCAAAAACCAAGTGTATTTATTATATTAAATAATAATATATTTATACAATGTCATCGTTTTAATATGGGCGAAATGGAAGCTAAAGAACCAAAAAAGTCATAAAAAACGGTTAAATGTAATTTTAACTACTAAAAATTTCGCAAAACCCTTATTAAAAGTACATCGATTCTTATATGAAAAAGGGCGTAAAACAAGAATATACATATGATGTTTTTCTCAGAAAAACATCATATGTATATTCTTTGAATTGAGAGCCGATAAAAATATTTATTTCTGAGTTAAAACAAGAATCATCAGATTTTTATTAATTTATATTGGTTTAATAGGGACGGCATAATGAATTACTCGATGATCATGTATGTAAACGGATAGAGACAAAAAAAGTTTGATATAACTGTTGTATGTTTCTGTAAACGGGTGACCTGCATTGCCTGATGACCGTCATTCCCCCATTCTTTCCTATACCTTGCTCTAAATGTATTTCATTTTCATCATTATTTATATCTACTGTTTCGACATCAGAATCTTCATTGTTTAAGCCAAAATCTTCAGGTGGAGCAGGAATAGTATATGATTTTGAGTGAAAATTGTTACGTGGAACAGAATGTGATTGTTTCTCTATAAAAAAAACCGATAAGATTAAAAATCAACAAAGTTAAAAACCGACAAGGATCTATTTAAAAATTGAATCATAAAAGTGTCTGCAACACTTTTGTATATAATTAATAAATGTAATATAATATAATATAAAATATTATATACACTTTATTTCTACATACGTCTCTTATTAGAATTTGTATCCTGTTCCTGAGACTCTTCTTCTGAATCGTCATCGTTGAATTGTACAGATGGCACATGCTGTCTTTTTTCTCGCTCCAAGTTTTCATCATCCGTTGTACTGTATGTACTGTCTGCTGCATTTTTTCTTGCAGTGTCTAAGCTTGCTATTATGGAAAAAGGTTAATATTTATATTAATTGTACAAATCATTATCATAAAATATTTTTCCTTAAACATAATTTTTTAAAACGTTATTGTCAAAAATATGTTCTTACACATACACACACAATATTTTTAATAAAATATACACAAATATAAATACTAATGTAAAATCAAACGTGTTGCGAACGCGCGGCTTGAACCGTGGTCCGACGCGAAGCTGCGACGAACGAGCATGCTCGGCCTTTTTAGGGCCGCGTCTCGCGCGCCGCCTCTCAAATCCTTCACCCTTTTTTTTTATTGGAGAGAAATCATAGGAATCTCATGAGAGATGTGATGGATGGACAATAGGATAATTGTTGAGTGGACTGTATCTTAATAGGGTGATCGCGCACCCATGTGTGCGCTGAGATTGATGATTTACGCAGGAAGCCGAATTGAAAAGAAGTCTTGAAGATGATGAACAAAAACAGATTAATTTATTATTTCACACGTCAGAAAGTCACCTGGACTTGACACAAACAAATCAAAGGAAAACAAAACCAAAAACTCGATATGAGAATCGAAAGCGTTTGCTGTACGCGTTTCGAAGCTCGCGATCACAAAAGAAAAAAAAACTGTTTGTTCGATATCGACACCAATGTCTTTTGTCGCAAGAGAAAACAATGTCTTATTCGAAAGTCACGATCGCGAATCGTACAACAACAAATTTGTCCTCTTGTGGACGACCGTTATAATTTATCGAACACGCGCACATATGATTTGACGCGACTTAATAATTGTCTTCAATTATGTGACATTCAATCCTCCAGCAGGATCCGAATATTCGTAATGTTCGATCACGTGCATTTATATGCAATTAACTATCACACAGAATCCTCCAGAAGGATTCAAATATTCGCAGGAGTCGATCACGTGTACGCAGCGTGCACAATACGACGGCGAATTCGTCGCGACGGCGTACTACGACAATTGTGAGAGAGAGCGCGGGAGAGAGAGAGAGAGAGAGAGAGAGAGAGAGAGAGAACGAGCGAGAGAGAGAATGCACGACATGCATTCACCGATACGCGAATATCGCAGTGAATCCTCCAGCAGGATCCGAATACTCGTAATGTTCGATCACGTGCACGTAGCATGCACGAGACAATGGCGAATTCGTCGCGAGAACGTGTATGTTGCGTCGCGAACGAGATCCGATTACCCGTTAACTCTTCACTCTCGATATGTCACAAAATACCGCGCAAATCTGTTCGTATTTGTCGCGATAATACATTCACGCACTTATTACACCGTAACGCGAACTCTTTGGTCTGACTTGCGACCAACGCCGGCTCTCTCTCCGCGACGACTGTCTCCGACGGAATGCTACCCTCATCGATCACGCTATCGACCGCCTGATCGCGAGGGGTACACGCGGAACGCGCTAATTGGCCGAAAATTTGCTTCCGCGGCGCTTCCCGCGGTGCGTGCCGCGAGGTGCTGCCGTGTTAGGCCCGCGGCAATTGCTTTTACCTAAATTCTCGACTGATCCGTGAATTTTCGTTTAATCGAGCGCGGCGAATTTTTCTCAATCCTAAACAAAACGTAAACAAAAACAATTATATATAACTCTAAAAAGTGTATTTTGTGTAAAACAAAAAATTTTACATTTTGAAAAAAAATACATTTTATATTTCTTTTATGTTATGGATTATATATAGATATAGATGAAATAAAAATATATAAATAGATACCACAATATTTTATTATTTCGACGTTGTAGAGGCACCACAATTTGGAGTTGAATAATTCGTCATTAATAAAGGAGTATTTGAATTACGAGGTGGCCACCAACATTGAGTTTTTTCCTTCTTTCTCTGCTGCCTTCAGCCGTCATATCGTTGGAATTTTGGAATAAGTAAAATCCGAAAGGAATTTCACTACCGCGTACTTTGTTTTTCTTTTGTAGCAAGTGCCATTCTACGGTATAAAATTATTCTATATAAAATATTTTTTCAATAAATATGTAAATCAATATTTTTAATTAACAAAAGCAAAAAACCTGTCAATAACTAAAGTAAAGAGCGAAGGAATCAACAAAGTAGTCTTCGTACATCTTCGCAAATAATTTAGTATCAGTATTCGATTACATTTCTTTTTTTCTGTATTTAATTTTTATCGTCATGCCAATTTTGCTATATATATGTTTATTCTAATAAATTTTATAATTTGATTTATAAGTTTTAATTCACGATTGTGTTTACGAACAGTATGTATATTCAAATGTATATATAATATTAATTGTATATAAGTATTCTTTAATATTATTATTCATATTCCTTAATTTTCTTGCTTAATTTTCGCAATAATATCGCGTTTGGCTCAATGGCCGAGAAGAAGGAGGTGTATATCGTGGTATATAAGTATATTTTTTATATTATATATATTTATCTGTTTCACTTTTTTACATTTTTATAGTATTTATGTTATAAAGATTAAATTAAGTTTCAATGCAAATTATTCAATAATTTTTCATATATGTAAATTCAAATATTAAAAATAAATGAAATCTATATGCTCATATTATTTATCTAATTATTGGCATGTAACAACGGTATGACGACGTAGGAATCAACTTCATCTAATTGTTTTAATTTTAAACATTTGCGTTTTATTCGCGTTGCAGGAACTTGTATAATATCTGAAGTACTACTGTTTGTTATAAAAAATATGCCTAATTTTTTCGAATCACATATAGTGGTAAAAAGAGACTGTGGCTGTAAAATACGTTGTAAACGAATAGATAATACATGGTTGTCTTCTAATATATCTAATACAAAAGCGACAGAATTATCATCAAGTAACGCACAATTATCGAATTTTTATATATATATATATATTGAAATTTTAAAAGGTATAAACTGTAAATAAGAAATTTTATTTTTTTTATAAATAGCAATTGGATATTGCGTTATGTTACATTGTTTAATGGGAAGCTGTAATTCTTCAAATACACGATTGGACAATTCTTGCAAAGGTTTTCCACATTTATGTAGTTTTCTTTTTATCTTTTACATATAATTTTCGTACTTAAAGCAACTAAAATTATCTAATAAACCAAAAGATTGTACATCATTAGCTAGATGAAGAAGATTATGAACGTTATACGAAAGATATTTGTCATCATTATCATATATATATATATATATATATATATATATATATATAAAGGAGAATGGGGGAATTGCAGTCAGTAAAAATTATTTTTTATTTTCAGAAAAAAAATATCTTTAGAATCAAAATGGAATAGTTGACGGATGCTTCATCAATCATTCTTCGAAAGTAAAAGCATAAAAGTTAAGAAAGCTAATAAATAATTGATCCTGCATTGATTAAAAAAATCTCTGAATTGGCCGCAATTGACCGACGTGTTGAGTAATTACGGTCGCCTTTTGGGGTAATGCCAGCCGGTCGCTAGCAGCCAGGATTCGGTAGTATATTTTGATTACGAGCTTGAAATCCATAGAACCAATCTACGCCAGCACACCTTTTTTCTTTATTAATATTATTGGGGATGTTGTGACGTTCAGCAAACTCAAATGCTGCGCAGCGCACTTGAAAAGGTGTCTGTCCGTAGAACACTTTCGCTAACTTTATCAGGAGACGCGGTAGTGTCTCCGGCCATGTTCAAACCCTAAAAGACCTTAAAAGACACTACAAGTCTCATATCCTGCATCATCAAAGTCCATTTTTTGGGGGTGTAGAACTACTAAAATATAAAAAATTTTGAATTGCACGTAATATAACCTGAAAGGCGGCATCGCCACGAGTAATTTGAGCCAAGAAAAAATAAAATCGGTCAAGCCATTCTGGATATACAAGCGGTCAAAAAGTGACGTTTTTCATGAAAAATTAAGAAACGTCGTCTTCTTCTCTGTCCGCGTCCGCTGACGTCATCAGGATTATATACAGGGTGTCCGGTAACTAATGGACCAACGATTACAAATGGATTCTTTGGTCAATTTGGGAACGATTTTTCCTCAGCGAAAATGTCAAAAAAGGTCATGATTTTTTATAACTTTCCAATATTTGTCATTATGTATCTTTATAACTAAGCCTCAAATTAAAATTTTATTATAGTAAACTCTACCTGTAATTAACTGAAAAATGTAATTATGTTAGACTTTTAACTCCAAAACGTTTAGTTTTCAAAAAACCCATTTTTTTCAATCGCTTATAACTCGAAAATTATTGACTGCTCAACATTTTTGCCAAGAAAAAATCGTCTCCAAATTGGCCAGAGAATCCGCCCTTAATCATTGGTCCGTTGGTTACCGGACACCCTGTATATATAAATCTCTTCTCACTTTTCACTCACACCTCCCTCAACTTCCACCCACCCCTTTCTTTCCCACATTCCGTCCCCCCGCCCGCACCCCCACCTCCACTCTCACCCTTTTCCTACAAGTTAATATTGATGGAATAAAATTATTTAAATCGAGTACAAAATCTATGTAGCCTATTCTAATTAAAATATATTTCAAGCCGGATATTTATAAGCCTTTCGTAGCTGCTGCTTATGTGGGAAATAGCAAACCAAAATCAGTCAATTTGTTTTTGAAGGATTTCATTGCTGAGGTCAATATCCTGCAAAATAGAGGCATAGTTATTAATAACAAATATTATAATATAAATATAAAGTGTTTTATCTGTGACACCGGTCACAACGCAAAATATGGTTGCAAACGATGTCTGGTAGAACGTCAAACTCATCATAAAATTGCCACATATTTAGACATTAATTCTTCTAAAAGAACCGATGAAAGTTTCCGAAATTTTTCACATGTGGAACATCATACAGCAGCATCACCTTTAATATACATACAGCCGTCAGTGAACATGGTCAATGATTTTCTTCTCGACTCGATGCATTTGTGTTATCTAGGAGTCATGAAACGTTTAATTGATGCTTGGATTATATCTGATTTTAATACGCATCTTAGTAGCAGTCAGAAGAGGATATTATCAAGCCGAATGGAGGAAATAAGATTTCAACAGCCCGACGAATTCCATCGAAAGATTAGAGGTATTGAGCACCATGCTAGATTTAAAGCCACGGATTATCGTTTCATCTTGTTATTCTGCGGACCTATTATATTAAAAGACATTTTAGATAATGACAAATTTCGTTCTTTCACCTTTTGTCTAATGAAATGATGACGAGTTTCTATGTGCTTTGATCGGGCACGATACGCATTGTTCTCACTTAGTTTTATTGCACTTTGGTTGTCGCTGTATATTGTAGTCGGCTCAGCTATCGCCGAGGGATTCAGTTCCCTCAGTAGCGAGCGGAGCCAGATCGCTTCTTGACAGGCCGCTCCGACGGCCAAATATTCTGCTTCTGTTGTCGACAATGCGACTGTAGATTGTCTCTTGCTGCACCATGAGATTGCTCCTCTTTGCAGTACGAATGTGTAGCCTGTGGTGGAACGTCTCGTGTCGACGTCTCCAGCCCAATCTGCGTCGCTGTATCCAGTGAGGTTAGTATTCCCCGTTGACGAGTATAGGAGTCTATAATCCTTTGTTCCTTTCAGGTATCTGAAGACCTTCTTGAGTGCAGTCCAGTGTGCTTTGCCAGGATTGGCAGTGAATCTCCCTAGTGAGGTTAGTGCACTTGCTATGTCAGGGCGAGTGCCTTGATAGACAAACATTAGTGCCCCAAATACCTCTCGGTAGGGTATATGCTGCATTTCTTTTTTATCTTTTGCTATCTTCGGTGACATATGCTTGTCCAATCTTTGGTTAGGATCAAGCGGTGTCAGAGCATGATTGCACTCGGTCATGTTGAATCTCTTTAGAATCTCATCGATGTATTCTGTTTGATTTATTGCAATGAGTCCTTTCGTTCTGTCTCTTGTGATTCTTATGCCAAGAAATCTGGATGCATTTCCCAAATCCTTCATTTGAAACTTTTTCTTTAAATCTTCCTTTGTTGAGATTTTCAGGTCTTTGTCATTGGTTATTAGTAGCAGATCGTCAACGTATGTTGCTATTATGGCCATTCTGTTTTGCACTCTTTTGATGTACACTCCTTGGTCGACTTTGGAACGCGCGAAGTCCATTGTTTTAGATCGTATATAGCTTTTCTTAATCTGCGAATACCTTTTCTTCTTGTCCTTTAGTTATGAAATCTTCGGGTTGTCTCATGTAAATTTCTTCGTCGAGGTCTCCATGCAGGAAAGCCGTCACTACGTCGAGGTGATCCAGATCGAGATTATATCTAGCAGTCAAGGTAAGTAGGCATCTAATCGTATTATAGTGCACTACAGCGGCATATGTCTCTTGAAAGTCTATGCCCTCCTGTTGCGCACAACCCTTTACTTACCTTATAATATTATGGCGCAACTGGCTCGAGGACTACATCACGGGAGTAAAGGTACTATTCAGAAGAGAGGAACAGATTCGCAGCCAATGACGGCCAGGCCAGGCGAGATTGGGGGTAAATGTATACGCGCGCAAACATTTAAATCGTGAACACAATCCAATCTGACATTACCTTATAGAGAAACTGCGGACATACATTTTAACCGGCAACGATTATATAAAAGAGACTCGACTGAATAGACAAATCGTTTTGGAAATTCGAAGAAATATTTGTATTGGTAAGTACAAATAATAAGTTACTGTATCTTTTATACATATTAAACGTATAATAAATAATATAGAAAAATAGAGGTTATCAATGTAAGAGAGGTTATCAATACTTATTATGTTAGTTATCATTAAAATGTTTATTAGTTTAATTGTAATTGAGTTTTATTATGAACTGTTTACTTATCAAAAAATTTTTTTCAACGACCTGGAATTGATTAACGTGTATGTTTTAGATAAATAAAAAAAAGTTATGAAGAGACTCAACGCGGACACTCATCGTCTTCTAGGACATAAGTATGTTACAGACAGGAAGAGGATATATCAACTCGGACACTCATCGTCTACGACATTATTATAGTATGTTAATAAAAAAAATATTTTAATTTTTAATTAAAAAAGTTAATTATAAGTTATGTCTTCTAGAACATAACTAATGCAGTCAATAACAAAAACAAGTCTATTTGTATATGTGACAATGAAGAATGTACACACACAGAGAAAACAGACATTAATTCTTCAAATGAGTTACAATTATGTCATGTTTCAACACCTCCTACAAAAAAAAAGAAAAACTGGATTTTTAACGCAGGCGGGAGTTACTTTGAAGACAATGTCACCACGAAAATGTATCATGTATTCAATCCATCGAAAAATTACAGCACAACTGTGCAAAGTTAAAAAGAAATTGCATAATGAAAGAAATTCTTTAAAACAAAAACTATGTCAGATAATAATACTTTTCACTGCATTGAAACAAAACTAAATGAAGTTACTAAACATTTTATTCAGTCGCAATTACGTAATGTAGATCGTCCTGTTTCTGGAAGACGATGGACAGAAGAAGATAAAGCTTTTGCTTTATCAATTTATAAGAGAAGTCCTCGTGTTTACAAATACCTGTCGACATATTTTCATTTGCCATCCTCGCGCACTTTAAAGTATATTGTTATAGCCCGAAAGGCTATAATTACAAGTTAACGGATATAAAATCCGCGTGGAGACCGCTGATGCAGCAGCGCGCCAGAAACCGCGAAGACGCAAGCTAAGAGCTTCATCTTTTGATCAGCTCTTAGCTCAAAATCTAGCCGCGTATGCAAAAGCTATGCACCAATCGGGTGCCTGTCGCCAGGCACCCCTTCTAAATGCAATAACGAAAAACCGAGTTCACGTAAGAACTCGGGAGTGAACAGAGAGCAAGTTGAATTAGACCAACCTACCGAGACACATCGAGGATAACTCCCGACTCGTAATCAGACGAGTCGTTAATTAGCTAAAGTCAGAATAAATCTAGAGTCGCGTCAAACGAACAAAAAAGAGAAACGAAGTTACCAGAGGTTTTTTAAATAACCATACGCCGAGTCTTGTTAAGATTATATATACCAATATACATATATATATATATATATGTAACGGTACGGATTTCGGTTAGCCTCGGACGGCTCGCCGGAACCAGGATTCGACGGGATCGGAAGGCCAAACTTGCGTACACGTGATTAAGCTCAACAATTAGTTTATTCAATTACTTACACTATGTATACATATGCTTAACCTAGCGGACGATCACACTGATGTCTATATACAAACTTATTCCTAACGCGCGGACGGACGATATATCTCGTGGTCGCGGAGACGCGGGCGGCGGCGCGGCGCGCTGCGGAAAAGTCGGATGCCGGGTACACCCTGGCGTCAGAGGGGGCACGCCCGCCTCTGCCGACCGGAGAGGAGCCGAATGCCGGGTACCCCCAGGCAGCGAAGGGGTCAAACCCACCTCCGTCGGCCGGACACAGGAGACCGAATGCCGGGCACTCCCAGGCAGCGAAGGGGTTAAACCCACCTCCGTCGGTCGTAGAGAAAGGAACCGAACGCCGGGTACTCCCAGGCAGCGAAGGGGTTAAACCCACCTCCGTCGGTCGTAGAGAAAGGAACCGAACGCCGGGTACTCCCAGGCAGTGAAGGGGTTAAACCCACCTCCGTCGGTTGGAGAGAAGGAAGTCGAACGCCGGGAACTCCCAGGCAGCGAAGAGGGTACACCCATCTTCGTCGACTGTCAGGAATCTTGGTCTTGGAAGCCTCGAGTACACCCAGAGGCTTGGTGTCAGGATCAGGATTCAGGACAGGACTGGTGCCGGCTCTTCGGACGAGCCGGCTTATATACCGGTGCGGGTCCCCCCACGTGATTACTTTTACATGTTGGGCATCCCGCCGGAGGGGATGGATCACGCGCCCGGCGGATGGTCGGCCAGGAGCGTCGGGCAGGTGTTCGGCCCGGCGCACTTAGTAACGACCGTTAATAGGTCGTTACATCACCCTCCCCTTTTACAGGGGGGTGGCAGGCAAGGGGTGGACGGCCCGTGGTCGACCCTGTCGGTCGAAGCGGATGATCCACTTCTCCGTCGCCGTACGTAGCCGATACTTCCGGCTGATCGTGGCGGCGTGGAAGGGGACCTCCACTACGGTGCCATCCCCCAGCGTCACCTGCACTGGCGGTGTCGCAGCGGTGTTTAGCGGGTGCGGCGGTGGTGGGCGCGCGCGGTGGGTCGACGTGGGTCCGAGCGTAGGCGGGCCGGATGGTCGGGCGGTTGCTGATCGGCCGGAGACGGCGGCAAGGTTCCCGGGTCGGGACTCGGTGGCTGCGGGGGTCGAGATGTTAGGCCCCCGTTGCTGCCCGGCCGCGGCGGGTGATCGGCGCGGCGCGTTTGCTCGGGCCTGGCGGCGTAACGCCATTAATACCCCTGGCCCGTGACGGGTCGTCCGCGGGGGAGGCGGGGTGGCGAGGATGATCGCCCGCCGTCTTGTCTCCCTGTCGGACCGCTGGATGGTCGTCCCGGGCCGGGGCACGTGTGCGACTCGTGTCGGCGTCGGTGGTTGGTCGCCGCTTCCACCCTCCACCGCTGTCGTCGGATGATGAGGAGAGGTCTCCGAACAGATCGTTCACGTTCCTTGGCGAGCTCATCGTAGGACTAGGCCGATCGTGCGGCTCGTGTTGCCCTATATACCCCATTCGACGGGGTGGGGGCGCGCTGGAATGCGGTAAACAATTTTTTGTCGTTAGTTTTTCGGTGGTTTGGCCAGGATAGTGAGGGCTATAGTCGGTTAATACTTATCTTGGGGGTTTATGGCCCCCCGATAGGCCGTTCGTCGTCACTCCCTGCGTCGTGTTCGTCGCTTGGGTCGGCTGTTTCCCTTGCTTCGGCCGGTTTCAGGTCCTGGATATGTACGTGTCGGTGCCACTTGCCGCGTGCATCCCGGAGGTCTACGATGACTGGTGAAATGAGGCGGCGAACTTCCATTGGCCCGCTGAACTTAGGGGCGAGTTTCGCGTTGAACGCCTCGCTCTTCCGTGAGAGATGTCGGTCTCGTTTCCACACCTGGTCTCCTGGTTGCGGGCGCCATTCACGGCGTCGGAGATTATAGTGCCTCTCCTGTTTCTGGAACGCGCGGGCCAGGTGAACGCGGACAAGCTCGAAGGCCTCCTGTAGTTGCCGGCTGCGTTGCCCCGGTTCTTGCTCGTCCGGTTCGAATCGGTCCGCCACGTGAGGCCGGGCTAGCTCTCTTCCGTGAGTGAGGTATGCTGGTGTATATCCCGTGGCTTCGTGGCGGGCGGTGTTAATGGCGAACTGTAGTGCGTCCAGGTGGCCATTCCAGTCCTGGTGGTGTTCTCCGGTGTACTGGGCGAGCATGGTCTCTATGGTTCTATTGGCTCGTTCCACCGGGTTGCAATGGGGTGCGTATACCGGGGAGGTGCGATGCTCTATCCCGAACTCTGCCAATAGTTGTTTGAATTCCCTGGACGTGAATTGCGTTCCGTTGTCTGAGTGTATCTGTGCGGGGCAGCCGTGACGATAGATGACCCGCGTGGTGATTCCTTCGGCTAACTGTCGCGCCGTTGCCTTCCGGAGAGGAATAAGCTCCAGCCATTTGCTGAATCGGTCCTGGGCCGTAAGGAGCCAGGAGTGTCCTCGTCGGGATCTCGGCAAGGGTCCCACCAGATCTACGGAGACCTGCTGTCCTGGTGCCGTGACGGGGGTGGCGTGAAGGAGACCGGCCGGTCGTCGTTGCGACACCTTATACGCCTGGCAATTTGGGCATCGGCGCACGTATCGCGCGATTTCCCGGAACATACCGGGCCAATAATACAACTGGGCGGCCGGGGCGATGGTCTTGGACACCCCTAAGTGTCCCGCTGTGGGCTCGTCGTGCAGCCGCCGCAAGACTTCGGATCGTTGGTCGCGTGGCACGCATCTCTTCCATTGTTCCCCCGGAGGTGTGTGCCGGAAGTCCAGGTCGTGCAGTACGTGGCGATATAGCTGCCCATCGCGAATCTCGTAGTTTGGACTGGTCTCCGGTTCCGCTTCTACCTGGGCTCGTATCCGGTTGTACCAGGGACATGTTGGTTGGTTGATGATGGCGCTGAGCTGTGGTTCTCGCGAGAGCGCATCGGCTACTTGGTTCTGTGTCCCCCGACGGTACTTGATCTCGAAGTCGAATTGTTGCAGCTCGAATACCCAGCGGCCTAGTCGACCGGTGGGAGCCTCGAGCTGCTGTAGCCACTTTAACGCCTGGTGGTCCGTGATTACGGTGAACCGATACCCCTCCAGGTAGTCTCGCATTCTCCGGATTCCCCACACTACGGCTAGACACTCTAATTCGGTGGCACTGTAATTGCGCTCGGCGGGATTAAGTGTTCGGCTGGCGTAAGCGATGACGCGCTCTCCTTCCTCAAATTCCTGCGTGAGGACGGCCCCTAGTCCGTGTGAGCTGGCGTCCGTTTGTAAGAGGAAGGGGCGACTAAAGTCCGGGCAGGCGAGCACTGGCGCGGTTGTTAGAGCCTTCTTGAGCCGTCGGAAGGCTCGTTCTTCTAGTTCTCCCCAGGCCCATCGCGCGTTTTTCTTCGTGAGGTTCGTGAGGGGCGCGGCCACGATGGAGAATTCGGGGATGAACCTGCGGTACCACGAGGCCATCCCCAAGAACTGGCGGACTCGACGGAGCGTGGTGGGGACGGGCCACTCCGTGATGGCGCTGACCTTGCCCGGGTCGGTCTGGATGCCCCGTCGGTCGATAATATGTCCCAGGTACTTGAGGCTGCTTCGGCTGAAGTGACATTTTTCGATATTTAGGCGTAGTCTGGCACCCCTCAAGCGTCGGAAGACCTCGCGCAGATGTTGGAGGTGATCTTCAAACGTACGGCTGGCGATCACGATGTCGTCTAAATAGACCAACACGTGGGGCTCCAGATCCGGGCCCAGGACTGTATCGAGGAGCCGCTGGAACGTGGCCGGAGCAGAGTGGAGGCCGAACGGCATAACCGTAAACTGGTACAGCCCTTTTCCGGGTACGGTGAAGGCTGTAGCTGGCCGACTTGCCTGGGTCAAAGGAATCTGCCAATACCCGCTTTTCAGATCGAGGGTGGACAGGTACTGGGCCCCTCGCAGCTTATCGAGTGTGGCGGTGATGTGGGGTAACGGGTAGGCGTCTTTTTTGGATGCCGCGTTGAGCTTCCGGTAGTCGATGCAGAAGCGGTGAGTTCCGTCTTTTTTGCGGACAATGACTACCGGCGAGCTCCATCCGCTAGCGGAGGGTTCGATGACCCCCTCTTTCAGCATTTCCTCAATCTCCTGGTCGATCACCTGTTGCATGGCCTGGGTTCCGTGGTCGGTATCGCTGTTTGATTGGCGGGCCGGGTTTCAGGCGGATGTGATGCTCGGCCCGGTCGGTGGGGCCCCGGATGGTATCGAAGAGGGGCAACTCGGTGGCTAGGAAGGCTTGCAGTCGGGTGTGCTCATCGGTCGCTCCGGTGCTCAAGGCGGTGATGTTGGCGTTAGCGGTGGTTCGTTGTGTGGCCCGGCGTGTGTTAGTTGTTGTCAGGCCGATCCCCAGCTTAGCCCACAGGTCGATGCCTATCAGAATCGGGCTGCTGAGTCTAGGCAGTACCGCGAATCTGTGGCGACAGGGCCGCCCTTGGATTCGGAATCTTAGGCGGACAGTGCCGATGATGTTTGTGGTGGTCTCGTCGGCCAGCCGCACCGTGTCCCCGCCTGTGCCGAGGGATTGAATCGGTATCTGGTGTTGTCGAGCGGTTTCTTTGTCCATGAAGGACATTTCGGATCCGGAGTCCAACAGGGCTCGGACCTCCGTTTGACGTATCTGTACGCGTAGGTGCGGCCTGGGGTCGTACTCTATTCCGTGCTGGACCGGCCTACAGGCCGCTACGTTCCCAGTCCGGGCAGGCGTTTCCCGACGGCGGATGACAATCCCGGGTAAGTACCCCGTCCTTGCCGCATCGGGAGCAAAACTTTTTGGGGGGGCGTTTGCACTCTAGGCGAGTGTGTCCCCGTTGTTTGCAGCGCCAGCAGCACTCCTCTCGGTTATATGTGGCGGCGGCTATAGTGGCCCTGGGCTGAGCGGGGCTCTCCGCCTTGCGCTCTCTTCGCCTCTGAATGATAGCCTCGTACTGGACGGCCTTCGTGCTCAGGTCACCGAGGCTGGTCTGATCGGTCAGGGGGACGTATAGCTGGTACTCAGGGTCCATATTCTCGTAGATTTGTTCGACCTTGTCTCGGGTTGTGTATCCGCCGGCTCGTCGCATCATGGTCAATACGGCCGTTGAATAGGCCTGGAACGTTTCCCCGAGTCGTTGATGCCGACCTTGTATCTCACGCCTCATCCGCCGCTGATATCCGGGCGGTAGAAAATGGGTACGGAACGCCTGAGTAAATTGTTCCCAGGTATCCCATTCCTCATTATGGTTCCGATACCAGAGTAGGGCGTCGCCCCGTAGTAGTTCCGGAAGACCGGTGATTAGCTGGACGGGATCGTAGCTGGCTCGGAGTTCCTCCGTTCGCTCCAGAAAGGCAAGGGGATCTTTGCCATCGAAGAAGTGACCCCACTTTCGGATCTGGTTCATTGTCTTCATTCGGTCGAGTGCCGGCAGATCCTGGCGGGGTCGAGACGGTCGACGGCCTACCGTGTTCTCGCTACCACTATCGTCCTCGTCGGACATTTGGTCGACCCCTGGT
Organism: Nylanderia fulva; assembly: GCF_048542155.1. Classification (NCBI taxonomy): domain Eukaryota; kingdom Metazoa; phylum Arthropoda; class Insecta; order Hymenoptera; family Formicidae; genus Nylanderia; species Nylanderia fulva. The sequence continues at coordinate 58,400 of NW_028190292.1, forward strand.
ATGATAATGGTCGGTGGGATCAAGTTGACAGGCTTCTGCTGTGTGCTAGTCCCCGGCATGCTTTCTGGATGCTTACTCATGTGTCTTCGCAGGCGTTTCCTCAGCGTGTCCAGCGGAGCGGTCGAGTCAAGGTGGCGTCGCTCCAGCTCCTGGAGGACCTGGTCTTTGGTGAGCGAATGCACCCACGCACTGCTCATTCAGTGCTACGCAAGTTAGGCCTACCGTGTGTCAGGTCCCTGTTCGGGCGCCATGTAACGGTACGGATTTCGGTTAGCCTCGGACGGCTCGCCGGAACCAGGATTCGACGGGATTGGAAGGTCAAACTTGCGTACACGTGATTAAGCTCAACAATTAGTTTATTCAATTACTTACACTATGTATACATATGCTTAACCTAGCGGACGATCACACTGATGTCTATATACAAACTTATTCCTAACGCGCGGACGGACGATATATCTCGCGGTCGCGGAGCCGCGGGCGGCGGCGGCGCGGCGCGCTGCGGAAAAGTCGGATGCCGGGTACACCCTGGCGTCAGAGGGAGCACGCCCGCCTCTGCCGACCGGAGAGAAGGAGCCGAATGCCGGGTACCCCCAGGCAGCGAAGGGGTCAAACCCACCTCCGTCGGCCGGACACAGGAGACCGAATGCCGGGCACTCCCAGGCAGCGAAGGGGTTAAACCCACCTCCGTCGGTCGTAGAGAAAGGAACCGAACGCCGGATACTCCCAGGCAGCGAAGGGGTTAAACCCACCTCCGTCGGTCGTAGAGAAAGGAACCGAACGCCGGGTACTCCCAGGCAGTGAAGGGGTTAAACCCACCTCCGTCGGTTGGAGAGAAGGAAGTCGAACGCCGGGAACTCCCAGGCAGCGAAGAGGGTACACCCGTCTTCGTCGACTGTCAGGAATCTTGGTCTTGGAAGCCTCGAGTACACCCAGAGGCTTGGTGTCAGGATCAGGATTCAGGACAGGACTGATGCCGGCTCTTCGGACGAGCCGGCTTATATACCGGTGCGGGTCCTCCCACGTGCTTACTTTTACGTGTTGGGCATCCCGCCGGAGGGGATGGATCACGCGCCCGGCGGATGGTCGGCCAGGAGCGTCGGGCAGGTGTTCGGCCCGGCGCACTTAATAACGACCATTAATAGGTCGTTACATATATATATATATATATATATATATTCAAAACGCATCAGAAAATATTAGCCGTGGAATAAAATAAAATATTCTGTTCAAATAATATTTTAGAAGATTCTAGAATAATCGATATTTACAGCAAATCGTTTTTTGTATGTTTTTCGCGGAGAAACACAGCGACATAAATCAATCTGTCTCAAAAAAACATTCCTCAAAATATCAACAATTAACGGTATCACAACCGTTCCGCCGAATAATTAGTTTCAGTGAGCATGCGCGACTTACCACGGGCGCCTCTTTTCACCAATAATTATCGCGATCACCCGCGCGCGCATGCTTTCTGCCAGCCGTCTTCCGTTAATTTTGACAGCAGCCAATAATGAGCTGTGCCCTCGAGTCACCTCGAGCACACTTAAAATTGCTCGCAATAATTGGCGCTTCCCGAAAAAGTGGGTTTTCTTCGGAAACCCATAAAAGAGAGCTCGCACCCGAAATCCGGGCCTTATCGCTTTTCCGCCGTGAACCGCATAACGCAACCGCAGATCTGTAAAACCGCAAAAATTCGTTGACGACCGCCGCTTATTCCGCACTTTGATTTTGAGTTCGATTTTCTCTGTAAATTAATTAAGATTGTAAAAGTTTGTTAAAGTGTTCGTTTTTAATTGTTTTATAATATTAAAGTCAGTTTAATACAAAAGGTGACTCATCCTTTCGTGCAGCGCGATCCTTTCTCTCGCAGCGCGTTCGTGAACAATATTGAATAAAGAAGTAATTCTACATTAAACAAGACTAAAATCTACGGAGAAACCCCGACGATTCAGAAGTCCACTTCCTAATCCGGCAACATCCCTTCTGTGTCTCACGCGAGGCACAACAATATGTTATCAAAAATTCCTTTTGATACTGGTATAAATAAACTTCTTTTGGAACAGCTAAAAATAAAAGCAAATGAAATGCACGAATTGGATCGCTATTGCGCATTAGTTTTTGATGAAATTTCATTATGCTCGGGTTTTCATTATGAAGCACATAAACAACAAATTTCTGGTTTTGAAGACTTGGGTGAGTTAGGTCGAACTTCTAGAGCAGCAAATCATGCTCTTATTTTAATGATTCGTGGTCTGCATAAATCGTGGAAACAAGTAATAGCGTATTATTTTACAAGTGGTACAATCTCGAGCAACAACCTAAAATATATCATAACAAATGTTATTATACAATTACAAGGGATTGGACTAAAAGTTAAAGCAACTGTTTGCGATCAAGGTTTAACTCAAAGAAATGCTTTATCTGCATTGTGCACAGAAAATAAAACAGATCCAACTTGTTACACGTTTACCGTTAATTCTGAAACTATAGTAACTATTTACGACGTGCCTCATTTATTAAAATGCACTTGAAACACCTTACTCCGTTGTAAAATTAAATTTGCAGACAATAAAATAGCTAAATTTAAATACATTAGAAATGCTTTTGATGTTGAACAAGATTTTCCTTTTAAACTCCTTTACAAATTAAAGAAACAGGATTTTAATTTTCAAGACTCTTTTGTTAAGATGAGGGTAAAAACTGCAGCACGTCAATTAAGTCATACTGTTGCTGCAGTTATTCATTCTTTTAGCGTCTCTAATGTTAACGGATTGTTTCCAGTTGAATCAATACAAACGGCAGAATTTGCAGAACTTATAGATAATCTTTTCGACTCCTTAAATGGTTCTACAATTAATCCAGATGACGGCAAGCAGTACAGATGTTGTTTGCAAGACGATTCACCTCACTTTTAGTTATACAGTAAATTACTCTCAGAAATAACTAACTGGAAATTATTTGATTTAAATACTGAAAAAGATGTCACAAATCAATATCATTTTATAAAAGGTTGGACGATAACAATCCGCTCGGTGATGTATTTGTGCCATCAATTAAAAACTCTCGGTTTTAAATATTTAAATATGAGGAATCTAAATCAAGATCCGGTAGAAAATCTGTTTTGCCAAATTCGTCAACATGGAATTGCAAATTCTAATCCCACCTGTCATAAATTTGTAGCAGCCTTAAAATCTGTAATATTAAATAATCTTGTTGCACCGGTCTCCAAATCTGCCAATTGTGAAAACGATAACTGTGAAAATTTGAACAATTTTCGAAAGTTTTTAGATAATTGTAATGACTTTAACGAAAACGAAACTGAATTATTAGAGAATAACGACTATAATACTCTTCAATGGACTGATTTAAAAAAATTGAACACGGATGCGTCTCAAGCTCTTTCTTACGTGACGGGTTATCTTGTAAAAAAACTAAAACTTCCCGATGCAAATTGTTCAAAATGTCAAACTGATTTGTTTTGTACACAACAAGAACAGCATCATGTATATACAGTTTTTAAGGAATATTTCGAAAAAGATTCATTAACGTATCCAAGCGATAAAATGATTACATTAATACAAAATGTACACAATAGATTATTTCACTTTTGTGATGAAAACGGATATAAATCAAACTTAGATTTGACTTTTAAACATATATTTTTTAACTACAACAGCAAATTTTGTAGTACTCATCGGCGTGGCAATATAATTGTAAAAAATAGTTTGCAATTTTTAATACATAAGTATGTTAAAGACAAGAATAAGATGAAATCGGTGCAATTAACTTCGGGCCATTACAAAAAAACTAAGCAATTTAAATCGTTATGATGTATGTTTCATTCTTTGTTTAGTATTTTATTTACTTGCATTTTTAGTTTCTTTTTAATATGCTTGGTTTACAAAGACTTAGTTCAATATCAGTTTTCTTTTTCAAAGTTTTATTATGTGTTATTATTTATAATACTAATTTATTATCACAAGTAATTCTATCTCTTAATTAATAAGTGTTTTATTTTATTATCATAATTTTAATTTTACGTATTAAAATGTATCAATATTGTTTTACGTTTGGAGATGAAACGAATAATTGTTTTGTTTAATTTTAGTTTATTTTTGGTTTTTGATGATTGTATTTATAATTTTTAATATTTACAATATCAAATATTTTTGTAAATTTTTGTTTATCTCAGTTTGTTTTATTTTTTACAAAACAATGTATAAAATATCTTTATGAAAAAATGTAAAAAAGGTGTATTACTGCTTTTTCAGCGTTTTTGTTCAAAATCAATAATTATGCTAATTTACTTCTGTATTTTGAAATTAAAATTGTAACGGCGTGGCCGTTACTAACGCCTCGCGGGCCGATCACCCGCCCGCCACTTGAGGCTATGGCGCCTAAGGCGCCCCTAGACGCAAAAACATAAGCGATACACGGGTCACCCTACTCCAGGGGCGCCCCACTACAACCTCCAAAGGCGCCCCACTACGACGCCGGCGTTACCCCAACCACAACCTCGATGTAGAGTGGGGGAACCGCCGGCAGGGTATATAAGCCGGCTCGACGGATGAGCCGGCACCAGTCCTGTTCCGGACCTCCTAGCCAGGCAACGGGCTTCTCGTTGTTACGCCGGGTTTCTCGGTTTCTGGCCTCCTACCTTTAGTATCGGGCAACGGGTTTCTCGTTGTTACGCCGGGTTTCCCGGTTTCCGGTCTCTTCCTGCTATACACCGGGTGACGGGTTTCTCGTCATTACGCCGGGTTTCCCGGTTTCCGGTCTCTTCCTGCTATACATCGGGCAACGGGTTTCTCGTTGTTACGCCGGGTTTCCCGGTTTCCGGTCTCTTCCTGCTATACACTGGGTGACGGGTTTCTCGTCATTACGCCGGGTTTCCCGGTTTCCGGTCTCTTCCTGCTACACGCCGGGCAACGGGTTTCTCGTTGTTACGCCGGGTTTCCCGGTTTCCGGTCTCTTCTTGCTATACACCGGGTGACGGGTTTCTCGTCATTACGCCGGGTTTCCCGGTTTCCGGTTTCTTCCTGCTACAGGCTGTACGCCTCCGCACACCGTATCTCTAAGTTATACCGGGTAATTTGTAAATCTTTTCCGGACACCGCTACAGGCTATACGCCTCCGTATTTTGTTTATACCGGGTAGTCAATAAGTTTCTCTATTCAGGCTTTATGCCAACGAACATTTTGTTTACTTGTTTCTTTTTGAATAAACCAAAGCATTGTTAATAAGGAATAAGCGAGTCTGAATCTTCCCCTTTCTCCCGAATCCTGGAACCGGCGAGCCGATCCGCGGCGTCGGGAAAGGTGAACCGTTACAAAATGTTTTAAATAAAAGTATATTTTCTGCAACATTAATAAATTTGTTCTTTTTGTATATTTTCCCTATTCATTTATTGTAGAAAATAACACTATATATATGCGTGTGTAAAGCTGTATTTCGTAAACTACATATGCGCGCATTCATCTATAATACATGTTACGTATCATATAATTCATGTATGATACACGTAAGGGGCTATCGTTTATGCGATTATGCAAGTTTGTTTGGATAGGCCCTAACATGTATTATAGATTACGCGCGCATATGTAGTTTACGGAACGGAGCCATAATAGAAAATCTGTAGTACCAGTGCCAGGCCACTAGGATCGCGTCGTTTGCATGTTTCCATCGTTTAACACGGAGCTTGCGCTTTTCTTTATATATGTTCTTTGGGAAATGAACTTATAGAGGAGAATGAGCGACATCTAAAGAATTTTGAGGAAGTTGATATTGAGGAATTGGAAAAAATAGTTACGAGACTACCAAAAAGAAAAGATACAGAGGAAGGGATAACAAGCAAAACATTAAAGATATTATTCCTGGTAATAAAAGAAGAGCTTAGAGTTGTAATAAATAAATACCTCAAATTAGGAGACTGTTCGAATAGCTGAAAAACGTCTATGATTATACCTATACCAAAGATGAATAAGCCAAAAAGGCAGTGAATATAGGTCAATCAATATTTTGCCAACAATAGAAAAAGTTTTAGAGTTAGTGGTAAAGAAGCAAATTGAAGCTTATGTGGAGGCTAATAATTTCATAACAGAGCACCAATCAAGATTCAGAAAGCATCACTCATCTGAGGAAGCAATACAAATCATCATGGATGAATGGAAAATCTTAATTAGTGAAGGTAGAATTGTAGGAGTAATATTTGTGGATCCCAAACGAGCGTTTGAGACTATAGACAAAGACAGATTGCCAACTAAATTGGAAAATAAAGAATATAAAATATATAAAAATGTTTAAGAAAAATAGATCAATTTACGAGGATGTAGTAAGTAAAGTTTTAAATGGAGGTTCTATAAATAACGTTGCAAAAATTTTTGGCATCGATTATAGTACCCTATGGGAAGAAACAAAGAAGGCCCGTTCTGTTGAGCTTCATAGACAGAGACAGATTGCTAAAGAAAATGAATCAGTATGGTCTAAAAAATATAGTGTGGAATGGTTTAAATCATACTTGAAAAATAGAACGCAACATGTCTGTTTCAATGGTGAATGGTCTGACATGATCGTAACAGAGTATGGTGTACCGCAGGGATCGATACTGGGTTCATTGCTATTCAATATATATATATATATATATATATATATATATATATTAACGATATTGTAAATGTGGGTGGAGATGAATGCAGTATTAAAATGTAGATAAAACGAGCAGCAAAAAATTAGAGAGAAAATTGAATGAAGCGTTTGCAATTGTCGAAAAATGGATGAATGTTAAGAAAAATTAAAAATGAATGCGGAAAAAACAATATTTATGATAGTTAGAAATGTAAGAAAAGAACTAAAGGGAAATATTAAATTAAGATGCATAAATGGAATAAAAATTGAACAAGTAAAAAAAATGAAGTATTTAGAAATAATTATAGATAATAGATAATAAATTAGGATTTAAGGAACATGGTGATTTCTTATTATAAAAGAAAAGTAAAAAAGTAAGTTTTTTAAATAAAATAGATTACTCGATGTCAATATATAGTAGATGTAAAAGACAATTATTGCTCCACATTTGAATACTGTTCAACTTTAATAACAGCTGGGCAACGCAAATGAAACGCTTACAAATACTACAAAATAGAGCGATGGGAATTATTTTGCAATGTAGCAGGAATACTCCCGTAGGATATACTGCAAGCACTAAGGTTTATGTCTATTAAGGAAAGGGTTCATTTTAATGTCTGTAAATATATTTTCAAAATTATTAATAATATGATGCCTAATCAGATGCAAAGTAGGCTGACAATAGTGGGTGAAGACAGTATAAGACAGACGAGACAAGCTGCAAACATAGCGATACAATTTCGTAAAACAAGAAGCGCGCAGAGAAGTGTCTTCTACGATGGAATAAATTTATATAACAAATTTTGCTTGAAGAAATAAAACAATGTGAGAGAATTGAACAATTTAATAGGTTATTAAAAGAATTTATCATAAGATACACTATTAGATAGTGAGATATTTTTGTTGAAAGACTGTAGAAAAACTATATACAGTGATATTGCGATAAGGTGATAATAAATGAAAATGACTATTTTATTTTATTATAGTATTTATTACTTTATCACTGTATGTATATGTGTATTACAAATAGCAAAGCTAATAAAGATCAAATCAATCTCCTCTCCCTCTCTCTCTCTCACTCTTTCTTGTTCTATTTTTTTCATAATTAATTATATTTATATTATCATCTCTTTTTAGCAATATACATAAAATTAATTATACATATGTAGCTGTGTTATAATTTTTAATAATATTTATATATTTAATTAAATATTAAAATTTATTCTGCATGAAACTTTCATTATTGCTTACCTATCTTAGAGTATTTAATTATGTGCAATTATAGCAGTAACATAATTTTCTTTCAATGTGATACAATCGATATAAGCAATTAAAATAGCATTAAGTTAGAAAGTTTAATTAAATATACCCTAGTAGCACAACACAATGGTTATATGTTACATTGGCCAAATAAATATTAGCAAAATTGGGAATTTCTTGGTCCAATATTTCCCAATGCAAAGGTAATGTTGGTTATTTTTAACATGGTATATACTGCCAATACTGCTGTGCCCATGATGACTCCAAAATTGGTTATGAAATAAATGTACATGTGTTGCCAATATTGCTGTGTCCATGATGACTCCAAAATTGGTTATGAAATAAATGTACATGTATTGCCAATATTGCTGTGTCCATGATGACTCCAACATTGATAATGAAATAAATGTACATGCATTGCCAATATTGCTGTGTCCATGATGACTTCAATATTGGTAATAAACTAAATGAAAATATGTTGCCAATATTGCAATGCAATATTTGTAATCGTTAGTTTCTTAATTTACTGCTATGTGACGCGTAACAAGATATCTATTTCGTATTCAAGTTTAATCATGGGAATTATATAAAGCGTTAGCCAAAGTGGCTATATTATTCATTAATCTGCGTCTATTCTGTAGGAGTAAATTTTGGAACACGGTCTTTATAGTTATTGAACTGGTTACACCAGTTCTGAATTATCTTTTTTTATTAGTCTAAATTTAGAATACAATATTGTTTTAATATAAGAAATTAATATATAGGCAACAAAAAATTGCACGTTTACTGCTTGCTATATAATATCGTTTAAAAATAAAATTAATTTATTGATCCAATATTAGTATACAATATTAGCTAAAAAAGAAAGAGCGTACACTTTACAATATTGGAGCAATATAGAAAATTAGTTCAAATCCAATATTAAAAATTGGATATTTATTATTTGTCAATATTGTTTAAAAATAAAAATAATTTATTGGTCCAATATCAGAATACAATATTAGCTAAAAAAGAAAGAGCGGACACCTTACAATATTAGACCAATATAGAAAATTAGTTTATACCCAATAATAAAATTCAAATAATAAAATTAAAATTGATTATTTATTGCTTGCCAATTTTGCCCCAATGCGATTGTGCTACTAGGGTATAGTGTATCAAAAAAACGTGATAACGTGATCCCTGAAAAGGCTAGATAATTATTAAATCAAGATTTTAAAATTAAAAGATAAAGATAGATATATCACAGATGAAAAGAGCAGGTTTCAAGTAATGATCCATAATGTATATTTAACGCGCGTAATATGTCGTGACTATATATCGAGTCTTCTAAGAAGTCTATAAATTTATAATTATTTCACGGCAATTTTATTGAAATTTTGAGAACATCTTTTACATTTAAATTTATATTTTTTACATATTAGTTATATTGCATTATCAATTATATTGCACATTGTGTTGCATATTATATTGCATAAATATTGCAATTATTTATTATTCCATTGTTAATGTATGTAGAACAATATAATATAAATATTCATAAATAAATTATTAAAATATCATTAACTGATTTAGAATTCAACGGTATAAATATAATTATCGAGGAAATTAATGATAAAATTTATTTAGATGATTTCAGCTTCTTTACGTAGATTAAATTTTATCGCTTAAATTTTAAATCGTTAAGCATATTCTTCTCTTTTTAATTATATTATATATTTATTACTTTATCACTGTTTATTTTTTAGCAAATACAGTTTTTGTATATTATATTTAAGTTTCCTATAAATCTTTTTATAATTTAACGTTCGCTGTTAATTATGTTAAAAAAATAAACAATTTTTTTAAATCGTTCGATTACATTTTAGTATTCGTTTTGCAGGCAATACCATGGGTGGAATTTTTTTACAACAGAATATGCAGAAAATTCTTTAGATTAATAAACCACATATCAGTAAAGCCGACAATGTGGTTTTACATGATAACAGCGTTTATTGCTTATAGAAAATGACCAAAAAATTACTGATATACAGTAATTTTTGATCATTAAATTATTGATATATGTACAGTAATTTAAGTACTCGAAATAAGTAATTAAGCACTAACTCACTAGTATTAAATTTCCATAAGGGATGTTCATATTCGGTGGTCGAACAAGACATTTTTAGGCATAAAACGTATCAGATCGATCACGAATATTTAGACAAATCTGCCTCAAGTTACACGATGACAATAATAAGATGATAAAGTGCAGATAAAAATTACTATGCACTTTTTTTAAAAGAGAGGAAGCGGAAAAAGGAGAAAAAATGCCGTTATTAAAGTATCGAAATAATAGTTTAATAACAGCGTGAGATCGAATTCGAATTTGATTATAAATTTCGCATACAAATATTCAACTTGACAAGTACGTTGATAACTTGTACGAGAAGTATTTATGTATACATATGTATGTACATTAGGGTGGTCGTTATATAGGTTTTATCAGAATTTTAATGTTGGATGGTCGTAAATCAGCTCTAATTGTAGAAAAAAAAATCTCTAATTTTTTCAGATTTTTATTTTGAGTCCTGAGTCTCCCTGTTGGCATGTAATTTTATTAATAATTTTATTAATACCACAGTTCTGCAGCTGCTTCTGTCATCAATTTTTGTTGTAAATAGTTTGAAATTTTAGTGAAAAAAAGTTCAAACTATTTGAAAATACCGAAAATATAGTATAAAATAATATAAAATAGTTAAATAATATAATAATATAATAATATAATAATAATAGTTAAATAATATACTTTTGTGCAGCTGACTCCATCTAGAACTGAAGTAAATTAAGTATTTTTTCAAATTATAAAAAATATAATATAAATACTAAGGTAGTAGATATTAAACTGACTACACTGGCTGTCTATTAGATTTGTTAAACTATATTTATTGACGTTTCGACAAAAAGAACCTTAACGTAATTTTTACCATCCCCAAACAACTGAACTGTTTAATAAAATCGGGGAAAGATAATTTAGATATTAATAAGCAAACCGGCGTAGTCTATTGTATTAATTGTAACAATTGTGATTCTAATTATGTAGGGCAGACAAAAAGACATCTTAGTACTAGGATTAACGAACACCGACGTAATATTAAAAATTCAGCGAGCAATTTTTCTGTTGTTAGTGAGCACAGAATTAATCAAGGACATGAATTTGATTGGTTGAATCCTTTAATTCTGCATAAAGAAAACAATAGAAAAAAAAGAGAAATAGCCGAAATGTACTTTATCAAGAAATTTAATTCCACTATCAATTTACAGAAAGACACTGAAAGCTTTAGTACGATATATGACAGTTTGTTTAGAAATTGAAGTAAAAAAATTTTTAACATACATGGTTAGGAGCTATTATTAGTAGTTTATTATTGGTATGTTAAGGCAGGATGACATAAGCGAACCGAATATGTCTATTTATTTATTTATTTATCTTTTTATTATTTTATATTTTTATATTTTATTTTAGTAATTTGCCATATGGTACATCACAATTTAGCGAGAATGTAAATATTGTTAACTTTTAACTTTGACATAATTTTCGGCGTGTTTATTCGTTAGTACAGCGTGCTCAGTCGTGGCAAGATGACACAAGTGAAACGCAGTTAATTTACCATCCGATCTTAAGTTAAGTCTCACCGGAGCGTACTTTTAAATGTCAATAACGATATGCAGTAACTCATTGTAAGTCTCATTTGTTACATTTCACGTTTTCAATTTAAATGTTGATTCTGATTGCATGTACATTAATTTCTAGAATGTTTCTATTGTAATTTTGAAAAGGACCACAGCCCGTATGGTCGAAACGTCAATAAATATAGTTTAACAAATCTAATAGACAGCCAGTGTAGTCAGTTTAATATCTACTACCTTAGTATTTCATTCCTGGCGAACGAAATTAAATATTTTATTGTTATAATATAAATAATATTTAAATAACATATAAATGAATAAATAAATAAACTGATATAAGAATATAACATAACACGTGTAAACAGAGAGACTCAAGGCTGAAAATAAAAATCTGAAAAAATTAGAGAATTATTTTTTCTACATTTGGAACTGATTTATGACCATCCAACATGATGTTCAATTTAACGACCACCCTAATATATATATATATATATATATATATATATATATATTCATATATACTTACATAAGCATGCATACATATATTATATATACATAAATACATACATACATGTGTGTGTGTGTGTGTGTGCGCGCGTGTGCGTGTGTGTGTACATGCTGAGAACAAAGAATCCCTGGAAAATGTAGAAAATAATAAGTTATACAGAAAAGTATTTTGGATAAAAGTTGCAGAGTTTATGAAGATCTAATTACAGATCTTATTATTTTGACATTGGATGACGTTGGCATAGTCAGGACAAGATCATCTTGACTTTTTTGAACATTTACTATAATGTATATGTTTATTTATATAATATATAATTATTGTATATTTTTCTATACATATTGGATACTTGAATCCATCAAACTATTACTACTTTTTTTGCAAAATGTTATTTCTTCCCTCGCCACACTCACTTCGATTGTTATTTCAATTTTGACAGCTGTATAAAGAAGTTAATTATGTTCATAAAGTAAGTACCCAGATAACACACGATGTTCTATGAATATTCTTATTAAATGTAAATGTTCTTAATTTCGGAATATTCGCATTGAATATTATATAAATATACATAGAATATTCCCAGATAGCACACAATGTTTTATAAATATTCTTAAAAAATGCAAATATTCTTAATTTCGGAATATTTTAATTGAATATTATATAAATATACATAGAATATTATAACCAGAATCGGATTTCAACAAAGAAAAACGTTCTAAGAATATTTTTCGAGTTTATTTATTGCACATTGTTAAGTGCACATGCGCATTTATCATCCTTATGATGATATACTCATTATGATTACGATTTCTTTCTTTTATATTGGATTATAGATATATTTTGATAAAAATTATTTTTTGTGTCATCGGTTAATTAATAATTTTGAAAAAATGTCTACCAAGAGGTCTACCGCACAAATAAAAAATGTATACCTTTATTTCCTGTTTATTCCCTATAAAATTTGTACACCTATTGCCAATACGGTAGACTCCTTGGTTTTTACTCAAGGGGTTTACTGCACTGGCAATAGATGTACACATTTTAAAGAAATAAAAAGACAATAACAAGGGCTTGAACAAAGAAAAATTACATATACATATATAGATATATAAAAACAACATATATTTATAAGAAATACATATCTATATAGAGAATAAACAGGAAATAAAGATGTACATTTTTTGATGTGCGGTAGACCTCTTGGTCTTTACTCAAGTCTTTACTGTATACATTTACAATATTTTTAAAAATGATCATTACACATTGTTTGACATAAGAAGTTTCAAGATCACTTTTTAAGAATGTTTTAAGATCACTTATGTTTAATTTACTATGTTTTTATTTGTAAATAAATTTTTAATATGTATTATTTATTATTACTTAATTTTTTATAAACACAAAGAATTTTTTTGTTTCAGAAATGTATTCTTTAGTACAGTTTGATAGTAGAGAATATTATGTGTTACAATCAAAACGTGTTAAAATTATTGAAGGAAAAAGCTGCGTTATTAAATACAAAAATGGAGCAAAGTATAGTGGTAATTTAATTGAAACATCTGGTATGTACATATTAATTTATAATTAAGTAATAAACTATTACTGCATTTACAGTAATAAAAAATCTTGAAGTAAAAAAATTCTTTTAATGTTATGTTAGATTTTTCTTAATTTATGTAATTTTTTATATTATTTTAATAATATGAAATTTCAATTTGTTACTAAAGTATTTCAATAACTTTTGTCTATTTTTTATGATTGTTATACATATATATATTTATTCTTAAACAATATTTTTACATTAATTAGTAAAAGGATAATAGTTATGTATAGTATAATAGTTTCACAGAATATAAATAAATTAAAAAATATAATAAATTAGATATTTACTTTATAGATACAATATACAAAGCATTATGATGAATTAAAATTAATATTAATCAAAATTAATATTGGTCGCTAGTGGTGAAAATAAGCTTAGAAAACTTGACTTCGACGTAACTAACAAATTTTATTTAATTATTTCACGACGTTTCGACCATTTGGTTGTGGTCCTTTTCAAGTGAAATTTCCATCAATTAAACCGAGGTTAACGTAACATCACACTGGTGTTATTTAAAATTGAAAGTTAAAAGTTAAAAGAGGAACACGTCCCATCGTTATGATGTTGAAAGTTAAAAGTTAAAAAAGGAACACGTCCCATCGTTATAATGTTTCGTCAACGACTAAATTTGAAACGCGCCACTAAACAATCTTTATTATTTTGTCGTAAATGTTTGTCAAATTCTCGGTATCTTTCTGTAGGTTAACCGTATTGTCATGCTTCTTTATGAAGAACATTTCAGCAATCTCTCTCTTTCTTACATGTTTCTAGTTATATAAAATGGTCGGTGATTTCCAATCAAAGTTATGCCCAAAATCACATCTGTGTTTGCTCAAAACCGAATGATTAGACTCATGTAATTTAATATTGCTGGCATGTTCCTTCACTCTAGTGCATGAATGTCTTTTTGTTTGTCCAATGTATGATGCATTACAATTTTCACAATTAATCTTGTATACTACATTCGTTTTAATATCATTAGTTATTAAATCTTTACCTCGTTTTATCGGTTTAATTGATGGAAATTTCACTTGAAAAGGACCACAACCAAATGGTCAAAACGTCGTGAAATAATTAAATAAAATTTGCTAGTTACGTCGAAGTCAAGTTTTCTAAACAAAGCATTATGTTAATATTTTCATACAATATATTCCTTTTATTCTGTACATTAGACATGTTTTCGATTCTCATTTGAGTTTTTCTCATCTAAATTCATTTGCAGTGTCTTGGATTGAATCATTTTCTTAATGCTTTTCATTATATTAATGTAGTATAATATAATTATCAAATATATATTTGATTTGAGTCTTTTATTTTTTTAATATTATATTAGACGGCAGCAATTTTAATTTTATTGTATTATTCAATTCAATTCTTTATTCGTCCCCTAAGGGATTGAAGGCGCTTTTGAAGGAGCGTTCCCCAACCTTACAAATCTCTTACAATCATACTTATAACTACTCTTATCTCTACTCTTACATCTAATTTACAAATAACTTAATTCTACCTTAACCTACTTATCTACTTCTTTAGAGAGAGAAAGAGCCGTCTCTACCTATCGCTTCGCTTCGGCTTCCGGTTCCCCATATATTCTCCACCACCTCATTCATACCTCCACTCATTCTCCTCCTCATACTTCCTTCCTCCTTTTCCCCTCCCTCCCCCTTTTCTTCCGTTCTCCCCTCTTCCCTCTTTTTCTCTATTTCTCTCATCCATCCTTCCCCTTCTCCTCCTTCCTGCAATATTCCCTTTATTCTTTCCCACCAGTTTCCCTTCTCCCCTTCTCCCCCACATTCTCCTATCACATGCTCCCATGTTTCATCTTCTATCCCGCATAACCTACATCTTTTCCTCTCTTCTTCCCAGTATCTCGCCCCTGTCATCTCATTGTTCATTCTGAACCTTACTATCCTTCTCCATCTACTTTCCCCCCATCCTTTTCTCAGGTATTCCGGTAAACCCTCCTCCTTCCATTCCCCATATCATCTATTATATCTCGACTCTTTTATCCTCTCCCATCTTTCCTCCTTTTGCCTTTCCCTGTCTTTCTGTTCCCATCCCTCATATACTTCCTCTCCCCTTCCCCTTTTTTTCTTCATCTTTTTCCCTTCTATTCCTCTTTCTTCCCAGAATTTCTCCCTCTCTTCCTCCCACATCGTTCTTTCCTTTCCTTCTCTTATCCTCTCTTTCATATCCTCAAAACATTTCCTCGCTAAACTTCCTCCCCTTCCTTCCTCCAACTTCCTCTCATACCCTACCGCCCTCCTTCCTGCCCTTATCCTAAATTTGTCTTTTCCTATCTCCTCTCTTACCATATACCCTGGCGTGCACCAGTCTACTCCTAACGTCCACCTAATCCATCGCTCCTGCATTGCCTCCACCTCTCTCCTCTCCTTCCATCCCCATATTTCCGCCCCATATTCCAACACCGTCCCCACCAACCTTTCCATTAGCCATACTCTTTTCATCCAGTCTCCTGCAAACCTTCTCTTTCCCATTCCCCACACCTGTTTTATCACCGCTCCTGCTTTCCTAACTCTGTTCTTTACCTGCGCCTCCTGCCCCCCGTTCCTCTGTAGCTTATACTCTAAATATGTGAATTCTTTCACTTCCTCTAACCTTTTTTCTTTCCATCTCCACTTCACTCTCTTCATTCTTCCTCCTCCCTTTTTAAACCTCATTACCTTTGTCTTATCCACATTCACCTCTAATCTTTTCTTGTCCATATAACTTTCCATTTTCCCCAACATATGTATCATCCCTTCCTCATCCTCCGCCAACAGTACCATGTCATCTGCGTACGCCAAACAATGCACCTTTCCCCTCCCAGTTTCACCCCCCCCCAACCTTCTTTTTTTAGCACTTCCTCTATATCCCCTATTTTTTTTTTTTTTTTTTTTTTTAAGTCAGGAAATTTGCCTAAATCAAACTTCGCGTCCTGACCCTTGAGGGAGGGCCAGGAGGCTTTGTGGTGGATTCCCGCCCGTAGTATCCCGAGGGACTATCGGGCGGGGGACCGACCTAAAACCTGACTGAAGCCCCTGGTCGTATGGGTATTGTCCACCGCGGAACCGCGTTAGCATTACTTCACGGTGGACACCCGACCGGCGTCCTTTAGGAAGGACACATCCCCCGAGAGGATACTACAGGTATCCACCCGGAGAGGACATCCCTTGCCCCGAAAGGGCATCGAGGGGAGCCGGGCTACTAGCTCCCCCCGGACTTCCCAGGGTCGACGTGCAATGAGATCGGGGCCCCCACCCCTTTCTCTGCCAACCCGGTAAGTGAGGTGACCGCAGTCACCCACCCACACACAAATAACGTCACAAGACGTTACAAAAGACTAACAGTGCACGACATGTACACAACCACAATCAAAACATAGTAGGGGCCACAGGCCCAGCCCTCTAGGGGCCCACAATAAGGCACTATGGCCAACCACAGTAAAGGTGGGAGGGTTATTACTCCCACCTGTAACAAAAGACAACAAGACAAGGACGACATAAACTTGGCGCGGGTGAAGAGGCCGCGGAGTCACCTCTCGGCAACCTCCCCGGCACTCAATCACCCATCGCCGCAACCTACAACATAAAACTTGGCGGGGCAGGGAGACCACGGAGTCACCTTTCGGCAATCTCCCCAGAACTCCCCGCACCCACCGCTACACTCTACTACAAACAGAGGACAAAACCAACACTAAACATCGGGGGCAGAACTGCAGCCCGGTACGGGGGAGCCACCTCTCCGCGACTTCCCCCGCCCCCGACTACAGTCCACCCTCGTCCATCCCGGACTCTCGGGAGATCCCCCATCGGGACGCCCCGGAGCCTGAACGCGCTCAGCAGAAGGCGTACCCTCCCGACGCCTCTTGGGAGGGACGCGCACGCGAGCACAAGCAGCCGATCCGCAGCGATGTTCCGCCGGCTTACCCGCCGACGCACAGGAAAGGCATCGGGGCGGCGCCACGCAATTGGCTGCCCTGTGCCCCGAGCCACCGCACCTATAGCAGCTGCCACTGCGGTCCACCTCCGCGCCACAAGCATTGGCCGAGTGACCAAACCCATGGCACCGGAAGCATTGGAGCGGACGACGAGCCAGATAGGTGACCTCCAGCGTCGTCCACCCCCCCTCGATGGAAAGCTTCTTCGCCATCACCAGTTTTCGTGCCGCTCTAGCGGGACAGCTAATCCAAATCGTACCCTCATATGAACGGGGGAACATTCGGATCTCCCCAGCTCTGAGGTCTTCCACCCGACAACCTCCCAACAGGGCAACCTCTTCCAGGACCTTTTGCCTCTTAACCGAGTACATTGGCCCCTTCAGCCGGACATTCTCCATTCTCCTTGGACGACCAATATTTATTCCGCCAGGAACAACCTCACGGAGCTTAGTCGCAAGGGCGTCCGCTTTGAGCGACGAATCCTTACCTGTCACTGACAACAAAATGCTGCCAGTGACTCCTCTTCTCATGCGCATGGACTCGATGTTAAGAGCCTTCACGTCCACTTTAGACTTTGCCTCAGATAGAACCGAAGCATAAGTCCTTCCGCGCTCCACACATTCCCCCCCCCCCCAATCGTCAGTGAAACCACTGACGCCGAGGAGGGAGGAGGAAAAGCAGCACGAACTCCTCTCCGAGCCGATCCGCTCTTAGGGACGGCCTCTCCCTTTCGTGAAGCCTCCAGCGAAGGACGTCCGGACCCACGTCTACGACGACGCCTTTTCCTCTTGCCGGAGACCCCCAGACCAGAGGCATCCACCGAAACCTCCGCCAAAGCGGAGGCGGCAGAGCCCCCAGGCAGGGGGCCAGCCCCCAACGCAGTCGCGCTACCACCTTTGCTCGTCACAGGCACACGCATGGAAACCACTCCCCCCAGAGGAGGAGTGGCCCCAGCCCGCCCATCGAGCTCCGACCTAATTGAAGCCATAACTGAGATCGATATGTCGTCCCTCAAGTCGCTAAAGCGACGATCCAGAAGGGACGACAAATCGGACAACATAACTGGTCGATCCTCGACCAAAGGACTCGCACCGTTGCCGAAACAGGCGGCGATCCCTCCGAAGAGGGCGGGCGGGGTCTCTTCTTTGCTCCCTTATCACCAAGATAAAACCCCTCGATTTGGGGGACTGCGGAATTAAGGAAACCTATCCTCTCCGTCAGTCTGTCCACTTCTCGTTCCAGAGCTGAGACACGACCCCTCAGGCCCTGGTTCTCGCTCCTCAATGAGTCCATCCTTGGATCCGCCTCCACGGTTGTTCAGGAAACAGCCTCACTGATTACGCCTCCCAGCTTCCTTGAGGAGATTCGGAGCTCCTCGGCCATGACCTCGCCAAGGCCGGGGAGTCCAGTCACCCTCTCAACTTGGGACACGAACCTTTCACCTAACCTACGAAGCTCAAGAGCGGTGATTCCCCTGAGTTTCTCCGCAAACGCCGCATCCGAAGGGATATTACTCGGGCCCATCGCTGTTAGAGTTGGACCAAAAGAAGGGTCCAGCACTCTTTTTGCGTATTCTAATTTTAATGCCTCATTCATGGCGACATTTAAGCGCTCCCTTTCAGCCGCAAGATTAACGTAATCCCCAGTTGTTTTGGGGCGACCTCTTTTACGTGCAGTGCACTTACCTGCATTTTTCTTCCGCGGGTATTGTTTCCTTCCCGTAAGTGCTCTCTTGTCCTTGGGAGACCATGATGCATCCCTGTCAGCTCTGTTCACCCTAGCTTCCGGGGAGCTACCCGACAGAGATAAACGATGGCTCACCAACTTCCAGTTCATCACCGCTACTAACCCCTCTCAGCTTTTCAGGAGAGGGGAGAAACCGAGAACAGACACTCTCACCTACTGAGTCACTCCCCGATTCAGTGTCCACTTCATCTGTCGAGCCACTCAGCACGATAGGTTCAAAGGACCGAACACACTGGTGAAAACGACAGAAAGGTGTTCTGCCGCGCACACACTCCCGCAAAAACCCCTCGGCATAATTGGTCAACGTAGTATATTGGCTAATAAACCGAAACCCACGGATCTCTTCATCCAGGAGGAAGCGCCGGTGTGAAGTTGACACCCCATTTTCAAAAATTCAAAATTTTAACCACAGTTCCATTTGCACCCCAAATAGTTCTACAGTTCCTGATAGGTTTCAGAAATAGTTCCATTGATTTAGTTAAAAAAAATGAAATTTGAAAAAATGGGGTGCTAACTTCCCGTAGCACCTCAAGTTTCGAAAAAATTGATTTTTATTATGAAATTTGATAGTTTTCGAAGAGTTCTATAGTTCCTGATAGGTTTTAGCGATAGTTCCGGTCTTTAAGCCATTTTAAATAAATTTTAAATCTTATCACTGGCACCCCAAGTTTTAAAAAGGTTGATTTTCATCATGAAATTTGATAGTTCTCGAAGAGTTCTATAGTTCCTGATAAGTTTTAGCGATAGTTCTGACCTTTAAGTACTTTTTAAACAATTTTTTAATCCGGCCGCTGGCACTCCATCTGCTCGAAGTATGGGGTGCTGGCAGTTCCGATCGTTTTCTTCACAGTTCTCGACAGTTCTCACATAGTTCCGAACATTTCTATACGTTTCGCAAAGAGTTCCAGCCGCTAAATGATTTTAAACAATTTTTTAATCCGGCCGCTGGCACCCCATCTGCTCGAAGTATGGGGTGCTGGCAGTTCCGATCGTTTTCTTCACAGTTCTCGACAGTTCTCACATAGTTCCGAACATTTCTATACGTTTCGCAAAGAGTTCCAGCCGCTAAATGTTTTTAAACAATTTTTTAATCCGGCCGCTGGCACCCCATCTGCTCGAAGTTTGGGGTGCTGGCAGTTCCGATCGTTTTCTTCACAGTTCTCGACAGTTCTCGACAGTTCTCACATAGTTCGGAACATTTAAATACATTTTTGGAAGAGTTCCACCATTAAATTATTTTTAAACAATTTTTTAATCTAACCGCGCGTGTGTACCACACGGCAAAGATAAGGACCCCACGGTTCGTCACTCCCGTAGTATTTCTTGACTCCAAACCCTCTTTGTCGTGTGTGTGTGCGTGTGTATGTAAGTATAAGTTGTATGTAAGTATGTAAGTGTGTATGTAAGTATAAACTTTGTGTGTTTTTTTTTTATAAAGCGTTATTCGTAATAAAAATATTCGTAAAATTTTGTAACTTATAAGAACGCTGAAATAAGTTTTAAAGAATAACATTTTTTTAATTTCAGAACAAACATTAAATATTTTTGATACAAAACGCATAGATTCAAATAAAAATAGTTCAAATAAAAATAGTTAATAAAAATAAATGTTTTGCATTTCTTGCAATAGAAAATAAATAATATGGCGTTTTTCTAAATCTTAAATTTAATAATAAGGTAAATTAGAACCTTGCGTAAAAATAAATGTAAATTTTTGTCTAAAACAAGCTAACATAATTAGCAAATATGCCCTTTATTATCTGTATCTAAAAACTGTTAAAACTCTGTACTGATACTTAAAATATTTATATAAAGTCAACAAATAAAGTAGATATTTATGCTTGTTTTATATTATAGTCTGAAAACGAAAAGTAATTGCAAATAAAATATATAAAGCTTTTATACTTTATGATCTTGTGGCCTTTGGTTTTTATTTAATTTTGTCTGACGTATAATATTAAGTGTGGCCTAATCTCTTCTAAGCAGTTTGCTATTTCACGCTTTTTATTTAAGTCATCATATTTATACCATCGCGTACCTGTAAGTGCGAAGACAGTGTAATGCCCATTGTTTTTACCAGTATATTGTGTATAATGAACTACACCTGCTAAAATGTAATTTTTGTCACCTAAAGTGATAGTGTTTGCGATAGAATCGGCTATTATGCAATCATTTGAGAAACGTTATCACGCTCTCGCGAAGCGCTTATCGCGAAAAGACGCAAACGCGATGGAATATAAGCGTTACGCCGGAACCCGCGGATCGCAAGCGAAGAATTAATTTGCTTCGCTTGCATCTAGATAAAAACGTGTAAATAAAAAATTAGCCAATGGGAGAGCTTTTCTACATCTTCCCCCAAAAGATGTAGAAAAGGGCAGGAGACCACCGCGAACGGAGAGCGAGGCGATGAAGTCAGTCGCTAACAAAAATCCAGAGAGACAAGTCGCTGATAGAAATTCGACAAGACAAGTCGCTAATTAGAATCTAACTAAAAGTCGAAGACAAGCCGCAGAATACAAACTATCACCTGTAATCTAACTGTCGAGTACGAACATACTTAAGGGGATCCTAATCGTTCTTTCTTACCAGCAAATCGATTATTTTTTTCCTGCACGCTAATGTTTTTATTGGTTTCATAAAATGGAAAATCCTTTTCCACGATTAAAATACACATCGAAACAGAGTCGTGGAAGATCGATTTTGTAGTAAAAGACAAAAAAAGTTTAAAAAGAGAGAAAAATAGTAGTTGGCCCATATTCCGTTAGGCGGCGCTACAATCGGTTTTTTTTGTGCTTCGATCTCGCATGCGTAAAAATGCAAATTTTTGCGCACGCTAAATAGCTTTATTAGACTATGAAACCTATTTTTCAAGGTTTAGTTAGATTCTTTGATACAATCCCTAGTCGTGGAAAGTCATACTTTGTACACAAAAGCTGCTAAATTTTTGTAATAGATGTTTTTATGAGAGTCGACGCACGCCAAGAGCCGACGCTAACAATAAAAGCCAACGACAGAGCGATATATAGGGTATGCCGTAATTAGCTCAAAACCTAGCAGATTCTTATGATTTTATATAATATATATATATATTGTATATATATATTTTTTTTACTTTTCACTATATGAATAATATGTAAAATATTACCAATATGTTATATATGAATTAAAAAATTTTTTAATTTGGCTGACCATTCATTCCACCCGACTGACCATCCATTTTGCCCTCTCCATGCTGCCAAATGTATCTTGCAAGACAGGCTTGGCAACGCCGGCAGAGGGAGTCCGCGCATTATTAATTTATTTACAAAGAATAAATTGTGTGCCGGGAACCTAGAATGCAATGATACGGCATTGAGTAGCCTGTTCGCGTTTTCCACTCGACCCCCACTCTACCGAAACCTGCGCGGACCGTGGTCGTTCTCTCCGTGCGCAGTATAGAGGAGGGGATAATGGCCTCTAGGAGGGGATACCAGGCTTCGCTGTATCCTATATAACAGCGCCTCCGTTTATCTCTAGCGTACTGTTTTGATAGGTATCCCAAGTCTTGACAATCGAGCCAAGCTCGTTTTGCTATACACGCGTCACCGCGCACAGCATATCTTTTGTTCTATCTTTATCTACTCTCTTTGAACAAGTCGTAGATTAGCTAAGTTTGCTAATTCTTATACATATAACGATGTATGACAAAACGATTCTTCTAGAAATTTTGTTAGAGGATACATGTCGTACTGTTAATAATGATGGAAAAATTTATCCACCAACTGCGCCAGTGTATGCCACTATCTCCAAAAAGATGGAAGAACGTGGTTCTAGAATCACCCCGAAACATGTCTATGTAATTATACGCGAGAACCGAAATGGATATAAAGATATTTTATTAAAACATTTAGGAATCAAGTCGAGTATGGAAGAAAAACTTGACAGTACTGGCAATTCCGAAAATACTATGAATACATCTGATGCATCAACCACTGCGTTACATTGTAAAACGTTCGACTTAATTATATCTGCAGATAAATGGCTAATGATGAAACCTATTAAAAAAATATATAAAAATCGGATATATTGGGTATTGCAACCTGGTTGGACCGATATAATAGCAGAAAAAATATGGCAACAACAAAAACTGGATTGTCTATTCAAATTTAAAAAGCACCGTATTCATCTTCGTAGCGATGCGCGTTGTTACGTGTTTTTTCGAGGTAGCTGTACAAAATGTGCTGCAATCATTGAATGCATGTTGCTTAAAACGCCAACTGAGAACATGGACGTTATTTTTACATGCAAAGTAAAAGATATATGTTATGCGAAACACACTACTAACAAAAAAAGACATTTACAAGGCATTCGTCGTATACACAAGTAGTGGATAAAATGATCAGAGAACGTGCAGATGCTGTCACTTTTCGTCGAGAAGAAGCAAAACGCTTAAAAGTGTTTGGAGACAAAGATCCTCCGATACTTCCTTCCTCTACAGTCTTACGTAAGGCAAAAGAAGAAGGATTATTAAAACAGCATGGATTAATATTCAGCAATCCAGTTTTAAATTTATTGAACAACGCAAAATGCAGTACTTACACGGGATCGATTATTAGTATCGGTTTATTACCATTTTATTGTATATATTGGACTCCCGAGCAAAAGATTTTATATACAGTAAGATGTAAAGGAGATGCGGAAGCTTTTTTAACAATTGATGCTACAGGTGGAATAATTAAGCGCGGATCGTCACAAGATCCACCGATATTTTTATATTAATGCGTCCTCGTTAGTAAAGATGGCAGTACACCTGTTTTTCAAATGATCTCGGCCGATCACAAAGCACTGATGATTGATTTTTTCTTGCGCAATATTACTGCTGCTGGTGTACCTATTCCACGTACAGTTGTAACTGATTTCGGATGGGCTATTTTAATAGCCGTTTCTGACGTTTTCGCGAAATGTATTAATTTTGAAGATTATTTACAAAAATGTTTTGCTGTGGCAATTTTAGGAAATATACATACAATTCCATTTTGCTACATCAGATTGGATGTTTGCCATCTTATTTCTATGGTGTCTAAATGGAAATGCTTAAAAGGTAAAAATAAGATATTAGTTCGAAAATTTTATCTTCGTTGTATTAGTCAAGCCTATCTCATGGATTCTTTCAAGGAATTAGAATATTTTATGGAATCGTTATTGAGTGTAGCGCTAAGTAAAAGTGTTGGTTATACAACGAGTGGAAATACATTAATGTCTGATGTACGCATGCAATATTTAAACAATATAATTAAAGGTAACAGCAATATCAATGACATATTAGAAACTATGGAAAATAATGATGATGAAAATACAGAGATTGAATCTCTTTCTGACGATTTTTCTAAATATGAAACATCTGACAACACCGATTGGAAAAAATGGAGCATTTCTCTTCTGAATTCATCCAAAAAAATTTCGGATAATTCTAATGATGGTAGCATTATCAATGCTTGTTACAATCCTGACTTTGTCGAACAAGTTAGGGTACGTTTACTACCGTATTTATCCATATGGACGGGTGTAATGCGTCCATTCTTTAAAAGATCTGGCGAAATTGCTGCCTCTTCTTCCGTCAAAGCAGAGTTTTCAGATTTAAAAAATCGTTGTTTTAAAAATCAACTTCCAATGAAGGTTGATAAATTCGTCATCCAGCATTTGAACATTTTGGATAAAAAGATTATGTTGGCTTCTAATGAAAAAGACAGTCCTATGAACGACATATCGCAACGAAATGATCAAATGCAAAATATATTATATGGTGAAGATAATAACGCAATAGAAGTCGATATCGCAGACAATATTAGAAAATCTGATATTTCTACAATAAAACGCAAGATATCCGAAACCCACAGTGATGAAATATCTTATATAAATTCTTCTAAAGGTACTGCTCATAATACAGAAAATGTTACCGATGCTGCAATGAATAGTAATAGCACATGCGTAATATCCGAATGCGATTCGGATATGGATTCTTCTGCCAAAGAGAATTCCAATGATACAGAGAATATTAATAAAACCGATCACTTGTGGAACATTTCCGAAAATTGGCATGGTTTAGTAGGTTCAACTACCAACGAACAAGAAGCTCCCATTAAAAAAAGAGCTAAGGCATCTTATTTAGATAAATGCCCTGAATGGGATTATCTAAAAAATATAAAATCTTTTAATTTACCCCTTATCATTAATGGAAGCAAATGTAAAGCCATAAAAATAGGAAAATCAATGATGACTCTACAAGAAACATGTGCATTCGATTCACTTTTGCAAATTGTTGCAAGTGGAATTGCAACACATACAGCGTACAGAAATGCAGTACAATCATCTTCAGATGATATATTTCGATTGGCAAAATTTATTTTAGAAGATGGTCGAATACTTTCCAAACATTATTATGAACGAGCTTTTATTTTACAAAATTTACCCCTATTTCGTGATGCGATTATATCTTATACACGGAGTATTAAGCGACTTAATGCTAATTGCAATGTTGCTCACTTAGCGGATAACCTTTTTCTAAATGAACCTAGTTGTACAATCACAAGAACTTGTACTTGTGGCGTTGAAGAATCGCGTCGAACAATAACATTGAATATCAATGTTGATATTTTTTTACAGGAAGGTTTGCAGCATATGCAACGTGCTATTAATGACGCCAAAAATGTAAGTTCAATATGTCGTACATGTGGTACTTCGAAAGAATATTGTAACATTTACGGAAATCATATAATAATCGATTCTTCCATTTTTACAGATTATCGTTACAATAATCGACGATTAGATCTGAAGCATACTTTGCATTCTATCGCAAACACTATCACTTTAGGTGACAAAAATTACATTTTAGCAGGTGTAGTTCATTATACACAATATACTGGTAAAAACAATGGGCATTACACTGCCTTCGCACTCACAGGTACGCGATGGTATAAATATGATGACTTAAATAAAAAGCGTGAAATAGCAAACTGCTTAGAAGAGATTAGGCCACACTTAATATTATACGTCAGACAAAATTAAATAAAAACCAAAGGCCACAAGATCATAAAGTATAAAAGCTTTATATATTTTATTTGCAATTACTTTTCGTTTTCAGACTATAATATAAAACAAGCATAAATATCTACTTTATTTGTTGACTTTATATAAATATTTTAAGTATCAGTACAGAGTTTTAACAGTTTTTAAATACAGATAATAAAGGGCATATTTGCTAATTATGTTAGCTTGTTTTAGACAAAAATTTACATTTATTTTTACGCAAGGTTCTAATTTACCTTATTATTAAATTTAAGATTTAGAAAAACGCCATATTATTTATTTTCTATTGCAAGAAATGCAAAACATTTATTTTTATTAACTATTTTTATTTAAACTATTTTTATTTGAATCTATGCGTTTTGTATCAAAAATATTTAATGTTTGTTCTGAAATTAAAAAAATGTTATTCTTTAAAACTTATTTCAGCGTTCTTATAAGTTACAAAATTTTACGAATATTTTTATTACGAATAACGCTTTATAAAAAAAAATACACAAAGTTTATACTTACATACACACTTACATACTTACATACAACTTATACTTACATACACACGCACACACACACGACAAAGAGGGTTTGGAGTCAAGAAATACTACGGGAGTGACGAACCGTGGGGTCCTTATCTTTGCCGTGTGATACACACGCGCGGTTAGATTAAAAAATTGTTTAAAAATAATTTAATGGTGGAACTCTTCCAAAAATGTATTTAAATGTTCCGAACTATGTGAGAACTGTCGAGAACTGTCGAGAACTGTGAAGAAAACGATCGGAACTGCCAGCACCCCAAACTTCGAGCAGATGGGGTGCCAGCGGCCGGATTAAAAAATTGTTTAAAAACATTTAGCGGCTGGAACTCTTTGCGAAACGTATAGAAATGTTCGGAACTATGTGAGAACTGTCGAGAACTGTGAAGAAAACGATCGGAACTGCCAGCACCCCATACTTCGAGCAGATGGGGTGCCAGCGGCTGGATTAAAAAATTGTTTAAAATCATTTAGCGGCTGGAACTCTTTGCGAAACGTATAGAAATGTTCGGAACTATGTGAGAACTGTCGAGAACTGTGAAGAAAACGATCGGAACTGCCAGCACCCCATACTTCGAGCAGATGGGGTGCCAGCGGCCGGATTAAAAAATTGTTTAAAAGTACTTAAAGGTCAGAACTATCGCTAAAACTTATCAGGAACTATAGAACTCTTCGAGAACTATCAAATTTCATGATGAAAATCAACTTTTTTAAATTTTGGGGTGCCAGTGATAAAATTTAAAATTTATTTAAAATGGCTTAAAGACCGGAACTATCGCTAAAACCTATCAGGAACTATAGAACTCTTCGAAAACTATTAAATTTCATAATAAAAATCAATTTTTTTGAAACTTGAGGTGCTACGGGAAGTTAGCACCCCATTTTTTCAAATTTCATTTTTTTTAACTAAATCAATGGAACTATTTCTGAAACCTATCAGGAATTGTAGAACTATTTGGGGTGCAAATGGAACTGTGGTTAAAATTTTGAATTTTTGAAAATGGGGTGCCAACTTCACACCGGCGGAGGAAGCGATGAATATCTTCCGCTAACTCTCTTGGGTCATCGTTCTGCCCCAGGTCTTCCCATATAATGGACAGCTCAATAAGCTGGTCCTCCACCTCGTCGACTAGCTGTTTCGACACTGTAATTTTCCAATCTGCGGACCCAGTCGACAAATCCGCAGACGACCTGTTGTCTGATGACGACGAGGAGGGAGCCAGGCCTACACCCCCCCCCCCCCCACGCCGGTTCCTGGTATCCGATCCCAGGACGATCGCTTCTTTTCCGGAACTATCCATGATACTGAAAAAGAAATTGGTTTTTTCTGTCGGGGGTTTTCCTTCCCCTTAGGAGGTTGCCTTACTCAGCTAACGGGGCCTCCCCCCGGGTGTTATCTTCGGTGTTTTCCTTCACCTAGTGCAGTGGACAAGTCCTTTTTAGGGCCTGCACGCCCATCACGCCCCATTCATCCTTCGCACGCACTCCAGCTCGGGTACCTCGGGATTGCGACACCCGTACACTACAGGGATGAGTCTGTAGTGACCCTGAGGGATCTATATCCCCTATTAGCAAACTGAATAAGTGCGGACTCATTTTTTTTTTTTTTTTTTTGAGTCAGGAAATTTGCCTAAACCAAACTTCGCGTCCTGACCCTTGAGGGAGGGCCAGGAGGCTTCGTGGTGGATTCCCGCCCGTAGTATCCCGAAGGACTATCGGACGGGGTACCGACCTAAAACCTGACTATAGCCCCTGGTCGTTACTGGGTATTGTTCACCGCGGAACCGCTATCGCATTACTTCACGGTGGACACCCATGACCTGGTCCTGTTAAGGACACATCCCCGGGCAACTGGAAGAGTTGACCCGTCCAATACCCTCACCCCGAGAGGGTAAATAGGAGTGAGCCGGGCTATCAACTCACCCTTGGCCATCCCGAGGCCAACGTGCAATGGAATTGGAGCCCCCACTCCTCTCCCTGCCGGCTTGGTTGGCGAGATGACCGCAGTCATCTAACCCCACATAAATTGACGTGACAGGACGTCACCAACTACGTGGACAAACATGTATACACATATATACACAATCCACAAAAAGACCAAATAAGGACTACAGGCCCAACCCTCAAGGGGCCAACATCAAAGGCCCAATGGCCGATCACAAGTAAAGGGTGGTGAAAGATGTTCACACCACCCATTGACGTAAGACAAGAAAACTAGGACGACATAAACTTAGCGTAGGTGAAAAAGGCTGAGGAGTCACCTCTCGGCAACCTCCCCAGCACTCAATCACCCACCGCCGCTACCTACAACATAAACTTGGCGGGACAGAGGGACCACGGAGTCACCTTTCGGCTACCCCCCCGGAACCCTCATATTCCACCACTACCTACTAACGGAAAACAAAACAAAGACAGGGCGTAACCGGACCAAAGGTCCCCATTTTACTGGGGAACAGCATGGCCGCAGCCTACATAACAACATTAGACAAACACTAATCCGACATCAATTCCGTCGGGGCGCAAGAGGAAGCCACAGATGCGCCTCTCGACACACTCTGCCGCCCCACCCCAACCCCCGAGGGGCCCGGTACCGGGCTAACAGCCTCACCTCGAGACCCGCCGTCAGGACGTCCCGATGTCTGCCCACGTCCGGAGAGGGCGCCTACCCTACCTCCATCCATCCTACGAGGGGGGACAAACCTTTTAGCACAAGCGCTCGAGCCTGCACGATGATCCGCCCGCCTCCCGCCGACAGCACAGGAAACACAATGGGGCGGGGCCTCACACTTAGCCGCCAGGTGCCCCTCCTTGCCACACCTAAAGCAGCAAGCGCTGCGAACCACCCCGGAGCCACACCTATTGGACGAGTGTCCAAAGGCATGGCATCTGAAGCATTGTATGGGCCGACGGGCCAACGGGGTAACTGTCAGCCTCGTCCACCGCATATTAATGCTTCCCGCGACTCCCAGCTTACGCGCCGCCCCAGCCGGGCAACGAATCTATAAGGATCCAACCCGAGACTTGGGAGATATGCGAATCTCCCCCGCCCTGAGATCAGCAACCTCGCACTCGCCCGTTGCGGCCACAGAGGCCAGGATCTCGTCCTTCCGCATGTAGGCCAGGATCCCCCGCACACGAATCTCCTCCATGCGAGAGGGACGGCCAATCTTCACTCCGCTGTCAGGTGGAAACAACTTACGGAGCTCACCCGACAAAACATCCGCCTTGTTGACAGAGTCCTTCCCAGGGACAGACACCAGGATACTGCCCGTAACGCCACGACGCAAACGAGTGCCGGCAATTCCTAAACTGGGCAGATCCACCTCCTTCATGGCCCTGGAAAGGACCGAAGCGTACGTCTCCTCCCGCCCATCCCCCTCAACCGTCAGTGAAACCACCGATTTAGAGGGGGGCTTGGCAGAAGGACACACCCGTCTCCCCTTCTGGGCGGAAGTGCCCGAGGGAGCAGCACCATCTTTAGAGGAGGCACGTCTAGGCCCACGCCTACGACGACGCCTCCCAGCCTTTTTGGAGGACCCGGGACCAGGGACATCCGCCAAAACCTCCGCAGGAGCGGAAGCGGCGGAGCCCCCAGCCACGGGACCAGACCTCGGCGCACCAGCGCCACCACACACGCTCACAGAAGGCGCACCCATGGAAGCCCCTCCAATTGGAGGGGCTCCAGGCTGCCCCATAAGCAAAGGCTCCACGCGAGCCAGAATCGCCGACGTTATGTCCACCCTCAAGTTGGTTATCCTCCTATCTAAGATGGCCGAAAGGTCCGCCACCGTAAGAGGGTGCGACCCCGGCAGCACCTCTTCACGTTCCGCAGCATCCCCAGTAGACTCCGGAGAGGATGCCACCCGCTGCCTCCTTTTTGGAGCCTTCTTCAAAGCTTCGCCAGAGAAGTACTCTTCAGCCAGCCTCGGGAGAACAGCCCGAAAGGCGGCCATCTCGCCTTCCACCCTATTACGTTCCCGCTCAAGGGCCGAGATTCTCTCCCTGAGCCCCAGATTTTTGCTCCGAAGAGCTTCAATCTGGGGATCCGCCTCGAGGACAATCCGTCCTTCCATCTCCTGAAAAATGCTCTCAAGCCTCATCGAGGAGATCCGGAGATCCCTAGCCACGATCGAATCGAGACCAGTGATCTCAGACGCCCTCTCCACTTGAGAAGCCGACAACTCTGCCAACCTTTTGAGCTCCAGATTGGTGACACTCTGGAGCCTCACTCGGAAGGCTTCACCAGGCGTGATGTTTTCTCTGCCCACCGCCGACAGCTCAGGGCCCAGACCCGGGTCCAAAAGCCTGCGGATATCCGCCAGTTGAAGCTCCCGCTCAACTGCACGGTTTAAACGCTCTTTGGCCTCAGCCAAACCAACATAATCCCCAGATGTTTTGGGGCGACCCCGCGTTTCAGTGCGCGCTTTGGACCTACCTGATTTTTTGGCTGGGTACTGTTTTCTCCCAGTCAGGAGCCTCTTGTCATGTGGAGTCCACTTCACATCCATCACATCCTCAGCAGAGGAAGGGGATGAGATAGAGAGGGCAGAGGGTCCCGCAGCCTGCCGGTCCTCGTCTCCACTGACCCCACGCACCACTTCCGGAGATCAAAGAGGTTGTGAACAGACACTGTCTACCTCATTCACCTCCCCCGATAATGAGTCTGATGAGCTAATGAGCACCACCGGCTCAAAAAACTGGACACACATGTCCGGCACAAAAGTCCGTCTCTCCCCGCGAACATTTTCGGAAGAAATCGTCCACGTACCACGTAAGTACCTTGTATTCGCTCAATACAAGATACCTCCGCACTTCCCTTTTCAAGAGAACTCGGCGGATAGACGCAGCAAGTTCTCTTGAATCGACACCACGGTCACGAGTGTCCCAGTCACGAGCTAGGCTTCGTAACCGCTCACGCACCATGGCTTTCTCACTACTCGGCACTGTAGCTGTCCTGTCTGCAGCCCCAGCCGGCAAAGCTGCAGACGACCTGTCGTACGATGACGACATGGAGGGAGCCAGGCCTGCACTCCCCCCCACGCCGGTTCCCGGTACCCGAACCCGGGACGTTCTCTTCCTTTTCTGAACCTTCTATATTTTCTGAAAAAGAAATTGGTTTTTTCTGTCAGGGGTTTTCCTTCCCCTTAGGAGGTTGCCTTACTCAGCTAACGGGGCCTCCCCCCCAGGTGTTATCTTCGGTGTTTTCCTTCACCTAGTGCAGTGGACAAGTCCTTTTTAGGGTCTGCACACCCATCACACCCCGTTCATCCATTACCAGACATTCCAGCTCGGGTACCTCGGGATTGCGACACCTGTACACTACGGGGATGAGTCCGTAGTGCCCCTGAGAGAAAGTGCGGACTTATTGGACAACCTTGCCTCACCCCTCTTTTTTTTTTGTGACGCTGGGGAAACCGTCATGGTACCACGCACCTCCGGGTAGAGGTGCGGGTTATGTGGGACTCCTTGTTCCCTTTGATCGAGCCACGAATGGTTCGACCAGAGGGCCCAAGACCTACCTCACTAAAACCTCAGCGGGTGTTCTTCCCGGGCGTTAGATAGGGGGCGGCGAGGATGCTGGTATCCCTATGCCGACTCGCCGCCCCCCCGCCAAGCCGTCTCTGGAGAGCTGCCTCGGTCTTGCGGCCGAGACCCCTCCCCTACCGCACAGTCAATGACTGTGCGGTTCCCTCGCGGTTGCAGCGCAGGGCGAACACCGGTCCCACGCCGCGCCCTCCTAAAGAGTTTGGGGGGCGGGGCCATGGCTCGAGAGCTCCCGCTCGAGCCATCGCCCTCCGCCTCCCTGCTGGACGCATCCCCCGGACCACCAAAAGGGTGATCCGGTTCGGCGTTCCACCAGGGGAGCCCTCGCCAGGGGATTTCTCTCAGATTGAGAGAAACCCCCTCCGTGGACGGCGTTGCCCTCCCACCGGTTCCTTATGGCTCACGGTGAGAGGGCCCCGCGCGTCACGTCTTCGTCATTGAGGGGGGCCCAGGCGCCCCAGGCGGACAGGCAGCGCCCGCCCGCCAAAGACGCGTGGCTCTCCCTCGGTCCCCCTAATTACGACTCTCTCCGCTCCCTTGGGAGTTAGGATTCGGCCGCAATCAGGGAGATTTCCCTTTTGGGGGCGCGGCCGCGCCCGCCTCGCCTAGGCAAGGCGGCGCACCCACGCCCCGATTCTCGAGAGGTCTTTGGGAGGGGAGTCCAGGAACTTAGTCGTCCCCGACCCCCCCCCCCCGGCAACCTCATCCCGCGTCGTATAACGCGGGTGTGAATATGGCGGACCCTCCCCGCTCCTCGCCACCACGGGTGAGTACTCTCTCCAATGGCGGGGAAAAAGAGGGCCCGCCCCCTCCTCCGCGGCTATCTCTTGCGCCGCTGGGGGCGAGCCCCCCCCGATTCCCGCCACCACAAACGAGCGAACTCGCCGATGGCGGGAAAAGGGAGGGCCGGCCCCTATTCCTGCTACCTCTACCTCCACCGGGGGCGCCCCCCCCCCCGATTTCCGCCGCCACGGACAAGCAAGCTCGCCGACGGCGGAAAAAGAGGGGGCCCGTCCCCATCCTCCGGATCGTCCTCTCCCTCTTCCTCCTCCGAAGGCTGGGAGTTACCTCTCCCAGCCCTCTCCCTCTCTCTCTCTGCCTCCTCCTTCTGCAAGAACAAGCTCTCGCAGAAGGAGGAGAACGCCTTCCACGCCTCTTCGTCCTCCACCATCGCCTTCACCACTGTCGGTAGCGACAGGTCCCTTCCTATTGTGGCTGCGAGCTCCTCCCTTTCGTCCGCCCAGGCCACACACTCCTGGAGTGTGTGCCCGGCAGTGTCTCGCTCGCAGCCACAGTGATTGCATCGTGCCGTGCGCTCCTTCTTTATTCGACACAGGTACTCACCGAAGCACCCATGTCCGGTGAGCATCTGTGTCATGCGGTAGGAAACACCCCCCTTGGTCCTGCCTATCCATTGCTCCTGGCAGGGCCGGATGGCCCCGACGGTCCACTGTCCCGGCAGCCGCGGGTCTTGCAGCTTGCCGGACCAGTTCTCTATAAGTTGCCGTCGGGTGTGGGTCATCAGTGCACGCCGGACACTCTCAGTGACGGCCGTTCCTTGCCTTTGTAGCCCGCGTATACGCCTATATACCTCGGCGTACATGCGGGCTAATAACTCTATAGGGGGTACTCCTGAGAGCATCTCCACGGCCGTCCAGCTTACAGTACGGAACCCCCGGCATATGCGGTTGGCCACCCGCCTTTGTAGTTGATGCAAAGCATCTCTTAATTTGCGGGTGGCCTCCACCTTTTCTGCCCATACGGGGGCTCCGTACATAATCATGGAATGTATGGTTCCGGCGTAAATCGGCGAACCCTTCCGTCCGGTCCCCCAAGGTTCGGAAGCAGCCGGCATAGCGCCATCGCTGCCAACCCTCGGGGTCAATTGGCGGAAGTTCTCGCCAAAGGCCCATTTGCCATCCAAGTGGAGACCCAGATATTTGATCTGGGTCCCCACCTCCACAGGGGTGTTTCCCACTAATATTCGGACTTTGGGGGGCGCCCCATGGGAGCCGTCGTGGAAAAAAAACGGCCTCCGTTTTTTGGGGCGCAACCTTCAGCCCGATTCCACCTATTGTGCGCACGACGCGAGCCACAGCGATATTAGCACGCGCTACTGCTTTCTTCCAGGAGTCTCCCCTGGCCATGACCAGTGTGTCATCCGCGTAGCAGATGACATCACAGCCAGAGGGGAGGGCTGTCCTCAGGGTCACGTCGTATGCGAGGTTCCACATAAGGGGGCCCAATACTGACCCCTGCGAAACTCCGTACGACACTTTGACCCTGCGCTCCTCGGCGTTTTGGTCCACGTAGACCAGGCTCCTGCCCCGAAAATAGTCCGAGATTATTGACACCAGGTAGGAGGGAACCCTGTGGTATCTCAGGGCATCCCCCACCCGGTGCCATGGCAGGGTGTTGAAGGCGTTCGAAATGTCTAGTGAGACCGCTAACAACACCCCGCCTTCCCTCACGACGGCCTCCGAGACCGAGCGGACACGCAAGATTGCGTCAATAGTTGACCGCCCGGCCCGGAAGCCGTACTGTCTATCATCCAGATTCGGACCATTCCGGGACAGGTGATGGACGAGGCGGGCAGCGATGATTCTTTCCAGAATCTTTCCCGCCTTGTCCAACAGACATATAGGTCTGTACGCCGAGGGCGAATCCCTAGGTTTACCTTCCTTAGGGATTAGGACTATAGTTGCCCTCTTCCACTCCTGGGGGAAGGAGCCCTCCCTGAGGCACTCATTGTATAAGTGTCTCATGGGCTCCACCAGCTCTCTAAAGGCGAGGGCCCAGATTCTTCCGTGGATGCCGTCCGGTCCAGGGGCTTTCCTCTTCTTAATTCTTTTGACGGCATCCCGGATTTCTCCTCCCGTGACCCCCATTTCCGTCTCGTTCCAGTCCTGCTCCCCCGCCCGTATTGGGTTTTGCGTACCCGCTGTTCGGGGGAACAGGACCCTTATAATGTTTTCAACGAGATGGGGGTTCAGTGACTCCGTTAACGGTGCCGTCCCTCCTCTCAGTTTATTTAAAACTATCTTGTAGGGACGGCCCCACGGATCTTCATCCAGGGAGGAGATTAGGTCTTCCCAGGCCCTCGCCTTTGCCTATCGGATGGAGGCGCGCAGGGCGTTTCTTCTTTCTTTGTACGCATCCCACGCGTCCTCCAGTCCTTCAGGGTCCAGTAGCGCGTGCTTCGCCTTCCTCTTGACGTTTCTTCTTGCGTGGTCGGAGGACCGCCTCAGCTCGGCGATGTCCTCCGACCACCAATACGCGTGTTTAGGGGACCGGGTTTTAACCCTGGGCATGGCCGCGTCGCACGCCTGAAGTACGACGTTTGTTAGGCATGCCTTGTGTTCTTCCAAGTTCCCAGGTCCCCTCTTCCTTCGTTATCATGGCGGCGATTAACGCCGCCATGAGCATGTCCTCATCTAGCTTCCTGAGGGCCCACCTCCTGAAGTTCGCCTCTCTTATTCGGCGACGCTCTGCGACCTCTTTGGTGGTCATGGCGACGGAGATCTCAATGTATTTATGATCAGACAATGTTTCGACCTCCGCCGCCACTCTCCACCTCTGTGCCATCCTTGCCGCAGGGCGGGTCATCCACGTAAGATCAACGATTGACCCGCCCTGCCAGCGCACACATGTCTGTACGCTCCCCTCGTTGAGGAGCACAAGGTCGCATTGCGCCGCCCACTCTTCGACCTCATTACCCCGCCAGTCGGTGCGCGGGGAACCCCACGCCGTTGATTTGGCGTTGAAGTCCCCCGCGATTATTACTGGTTTGGGGTGATGTCGGGCGATCTCCCTCTCCAGGATTCGCAATCTCCCGCCGAAGTCTTCGTTTTTCAGACTCGGCGGGAGATATACACTAATCACTATGATGGGCCCCCAGGAAGCCGTCACGATCCCCTTGTGTGCCCCAATAAGGTTTAGGGGAGGGGAGTCGGGCGTATTCCTCCTTGTGATTGCAGCGAGGCCGTCTGTACTCTGTACCCAGTTTTTACTGGGCACCCTGTACGGCTCCGCCACAATACCTAGGCCGCAGGATCTTTCCGCCATAGTATGGACGAAAAGATCCTGGGCCTCCCTCGCGTGATTGATGTTGGCCTGTATTATTTTATTGGCCAACATCAATCACACTGGTTATTAATCCTCCTTCCGCCACCTCCATGGCTTCGGCGTTCCCCCCCTCCAAATTTTCCTTGAGGCGCTGTCTTTTGCCAGCGCTTTGGCCTCCGGAGGGGTTCTCTCCTTCTTCCACGTGCCTCCTTCCTTCCTTGGTTCTGGGAAGTCTCTGCTTTAAAGGTCTCTCCTGGGTTTGAGGGGGAGAGGCACTTCGCAGAAGTTCCACCTCCATTTGTGTGGTTCCGGTTCTCCTGGGGTCTCCCATCATTTTTGTTAACGGGATGCCCCTTCTCCCCTTCTGCACCGGTGTGCAGGACTTTCCTCCCGTTCTGTGGTTGGCGGGGAGGTTTTTGTCGCTGCACACCGAGCAGCGTACCGGAGCCTCACAGGTGCTAGCCCTGTGTCCCTCTTCACCGCAGCGGTAACATTTACCGCTGCGGTCTGCCTTATTAGGGCATCTCGCCCTTACATGGCCTCCCTCCAGGCATTTGTAGCACTGGAGGGGACGGTTATCCAGTAGTTCTACCCTTACCATAGCCCACCCTATTCGTATCTGGGCTTTTTTGGCTATGGCGTTTGCCGATCTTAGAGGGCACCGGATCCACGCCATTTTTATGCCGTTGGGTGCCCTCTTGATCTCTCCTACGTTCACCTCTTCCTCTTCGCAGTTTCCGTTTTCGGAAACTGCTTTGCGGATCTCCGCGGGGGTGACGGTCTCGTCCAGCCCTCTCAGCCTGAGTTCGGCCATCTTGGTGGGTCTTTGGACTTTAACCCCCTCCTTCCCAGAAAGGACCTGTTTAAGTCTGAGGGCCAGCCTGTCCGCCAGCTCATTGCTGCCCTCTCCGGGAATCTCATAAACCAGAGCCCCGGTTACAGCTCTCCTGATCTTCACCCCATTTGTTATGCCGAGGCTCTCGAGGCCCTCCATTTTCTGGCGGGCCTCCGACATTATTGGCTTGTACTCCCCTGATGGGCAGGTTATTGTCACCGCTGCCATTTTTGGTTTCCTCCTCTTTTTTTTAGGGGGTACCGTTTGCTTCTTCCCTTGGGGTACAGCAGCGGGAGATCTTTGCTGCTGCTGCTGTTGTGGTATCCCTTTCGCCTCCTTATTTTTTTTTTCTCTTCGCGGATTTCCTGGACACAACAGTTGTCCACGTTTCCGTTAGCTGTTGTGTCTCCTGTGGAGCGGCCTTCTT
This sequence comes from Nylanderia fulva, assembly GCF_048542155.1. Taxonomy (NCBI): domain Eukaryota; kingdom Metazoa; phylum Arthropoda; class Insecta; order Hymenoptera; family Formicidae; genus Nylanderia; species Nylanderia fulva. The sequence goes on from NW_028190292.1 coordinate 96,210, forward strand.
CTGGGGATTGGATGTGTTCCCTTTTTCCTTCTTTTTTCCTCTACTTTTTTGTGTAGAGGAATCTTGATTGAGACCTTTTCGATAGCCTTTACTCTTGGCATCCCAGGTCTCGCCGGCGGATTCAGGGTTGTTACCGGGGGGGTGTTGCTGGTCTTTGTTGACCTTGTTTGTCCCTTCTGTGGGGCAGGTGGGTTTGTTTTCCCGCCTCCTCCACGTTTTTCCGCCTCCTTCCTCTGGACATAATTTGGGACCGGATTCTCAATTCTTTTGTCCATAATTCTCTCGCATATTCCCTCCATCATTGTAATGAGGGCTTCCTGCTTGTATTTCTCTTCGCATCCCTCCTTATCCTCGTCTGCGATGTCGATCATCTTCCCCTTCTGTTAAGGGAGTGTACTTGGGCCCGGTCTGTCTTCTTTCTCCCGAGCGGGGGGAACTCCTCCTTCTCAAAGATTTCCGATCTCCATTTCATTTTTCCCTCCTTATGGACTCCTGGGGAGACCCCATCTTCGGGTGGAAGTGCCTCTCCACGAGTCCTTTTCCCCTTACTTCGTGGGGGCTCCCTATCTGGGGGTGGAAGTGAGTTCTCAGGCACCACGGTGTCCGGGAATCCCCCATCCCCTGATAGAGGTGAGCTCTCTTTCACCCACCTCTCCGTCCTCCTCCCTCTTTCCCTAGCAAGGGAAGTCTCCCTTGATACCTCAGCAAATCTTTGGGTCCCCTCGCGATTTTTGTTTGCTTGCTTGAGCTTTCCAACCGTTTTTCGCAGCTCTACATTCTCCATTCGGAGGAGATGCATCTCATGCCTCATCATTCTTATTTCCTCCTCCACCCCAGTTTCCTGAAGGTTCTGTGCTTTAATGGCGAGCACAGTCGCAGCAGCACACATGTCCGCCGCGGCTTCCTTTGCAGCCTTAGTGAAGCTGCCTTTCATGTTGCCTGAGCTCACGGCAATTTTATAAATATCCGTGCATCTTTCGGATACTAATGCCTCGAGGTCCACTATTGGGGCCTGCCTGTATTCTTCTTCCTTGTCCCTAATGCCTTCTAAGAAGTTCTTGTAGGACTTCTTTAGGTTTGGCTTTATTAGTGGCTCAAGGATTTCCTTTTCCCTTTGCAGAGCCCTTTCCTCTTCTTTTCTGGCCTGTTCCTCCAGTTTTTTCCTGCGGGCCCCTGTTGTTTCGAAGCGGCCTCCCCTTCTCTTTTCCTCTATATCGGAAGATGGTGTTTCCCTCTTCTTGGTCTCCGCACTTTTGTTGCGGATCTTCCGTCGGTTGCAGAAATTCCGCAGCTTGCGGTATCCCTCCTTGTTTCTCTATTGCCGCGTCGATCCTCCGGTTGATCTCACGGAAAGAAGGCAATTCCGCTCTTTCTGTGTATGTGCTGCTTTGATCTATTTCCATATCAAGGCCACTGCACTCAGAGGGCACCTTGCTTTTTGTCCTTCTTATTCCTGAAGGACTTCTAGATCTGCTGGCTGTTGTCCTTAAGGCATGCGACACGCCTGATCTCCCTCTCATTCTCGCTCCTATGTATGAGTCCTCGGATGAGAACGCGCTCAGTAACGCGTCACACCTTGTGACTCTTATAGAGACCTCTCTTGCCATTGCGCTAGGCTCCTGGGTTGCTGAGGTCCCCTCCAGTGCCGCTTTGATCGCGGCTTGCGTAACCTGCCCTTCTGTGTGAGAGAGTACTTTCTCACATTTGTTTTGGTTTTGGTTTTGTTTATAATTCTCCATTTCGATCAATCCTTTGTTCCCGTCACGGCTCTTGTCCCCCAAGGTATACCCCCACCGACCAAGGGGTGCCCCGAAACATGACCGGCCACACCCCAAGGCCGGGCCCCGAGTTCCCCCGGAGAGGGGACGTACGTCATTAGCCGGGGGGATACCGCACCCCGGCTTGACCCCGAGCCTCTTACACACCCGTGTGGGATTTGACGCCCACACGGGCTTTCAGGGGTCCCGCGCCTCCGACAACGCGGGCACCGTGACGGGCGGCGCTACCCGGGGGGCCCCACGGACGCTTTGGGCAGGGTCGCCGCTCCCCGGCCCTGTCCTACACGCCGTGGCGACCAGCTACCGTGTTACCCCTCGTCGAAGGCTTTCAACGAGGGGGTGCGCCTCCCCGATCGGCTGGTTCGGAAGGGGAAACGGTCCCGACCGACCGGAGATAACCTCTCTCGCCGCCAGGCCCCCCCTCGGAAACGTCCGAGCGGCCCCGGCGGCAGGCGGCCGCGGCACCCGCCGGGCTATGCCCCTTGGGTAACCCCTTGGGTAACCCCTCCGGGCTATGCCTCTTGGGTAACCGCGGCGCGCTTTCTACGCCACCTTCGGCCCGGATTCGGAAACGTCCGAGCGGCCCGAGGATGGCAAGCCGCAAGGACGCTGGGACGAGAGCACGCTCTCCGACCAGCACCCTGCGACTTCCCTCTCGCCGTCGAGCCCCGCCTCGGAATATGTCCGAGCGGCCTCGACGGCCGACCTGCGTAGTCCCCTCCGGGCAGTGCCCCTTGGGTAAACCCTCCGGGCTATGCCCTTCGGGTGACCACGTGTGGCCGTCTCCGCCGACCCAGCCCTGCCTCGGAAACGTCCGAGCGGCCTGGGTGCGGCCTACCCCAGGGACGCTGGGACGGGGACCCAGGCTACCCAGCCTGGAGACCCTCAACCAGCACCCTGAGGCACCTCCCTGTTTTCGGGAACCGCTCCACGAGCGGGCCCCGAGGACCGATCGACATGGCCTCCTCCGGGCAAAGCCCCTTGGGACAACCCTCCGGGCAAAGCCCCTCGGGTGACCATGTCGATCCCTCCGCCGGCGCGACCTCCTCCGGGCAAAGCCCTTCGGGTAATCGCGCGCGGCACCCTCCAATGCGGCCCCCGCCGCCGACGCCCACCCCAAACCCCCCAAAGGGAGCTCCCCCTAGGACGGAGGGGGGAGAAAACCCCGGACGGCAAAAACCGCCTACCCGACAGGCGTGTCGGGCCACAAAGCATTGTGGGAAGGGAAGCGCCGAAGCGCCGTGCAGTCCCTTCTCCTAACGGTGCCATGCCACCGGGCGTTTGAATTCCGGGTCGCCATCCCTTACCACATACGAGCCGAAGCTCTAACGGGGAAGTGGGCCCCGTAGCGGGACCGCCCCCTATCCAACAAGGCCGACGCATTCAACGCCAAGTTAGCCCCAAAATATAGCGGGCCGATGACCGTTCGACGGATCATATCCCCGGTGATCGTCGACCTGAAGGACGCCCGAGGACGATGGCACCGCCACATCCACGTGCAGGACCTCAAGACGGCACCGGAGGAAGGGGACAAAGACATTAGCGGGACTTAGCCCCAGGATCAGCAGCCGCAGCCCCTCCAGCACACCGCCCTGCCCCTCTCGCCATCTCGCGGCTCTCCATAACAACCTCCCGACTCAGCCGGTACAAAAGTAAGACCGCCTAGCGTGGGCACAAACCCCCTCCGGCACACCAACCCCCCCCCGCCATCTCGCGGCCTCCGACGCAACCTGCGACGACTCATTAACGGACCGCGTAGTCCGACCCCCGCCGCTAGGATCCGCAAGAGGAATTTGGTTTCTCGCACTCGAAAAACCCCCGCAGGGATATATAAGGGAGCCGGGTCAACGACCCGGCACATACCGCCACGATGAGCAATAACGCTGATATCCAGGCGCTTTTTGGGGACCTGTCCTCCGATGAGGGCGACGGACCGATCGCCGAACCGACGGGGCCAACCGACAACCAGGCCCCGGCGGCGCCGGTCCGGCTCCCGCGGCCGGGGATCTCGGTGCAGCGGTTTGACGCGCAGCAGGAACGCCGAAGGGCTATCCTGCTGACCGCGCCGCCACCACCGCCGAGACCACGGCCGAGGAGAGTCCGGATCGGACCGTCACGACGGCCCGCCGCCCCTCCAACACCGTCAACCCGGGGCCTCCGCGAGGGGGTGGCGGGGGTGGGGATCGTCACTGCCGTGGCGGCACCCTCCCAACCACCCACTCGAGAGACCCACGGACCACCTCCCGCGGCACCCCCCATCAAGGTTCTCTTTGACGACGGGCACGTGGTGACGGTCCCGTGGTTTTGTGCGCTTATAACCCGCAAGTTCCGGGCCACCTCCCCTTCCGGTGCCTCACCCCCTTGCCGTCCAAAAATTTTCTCCCTTTTCCTTCCCCACTCTTACCTTACTCCTTGTTTCCCTGTACACCTCTTCTATCCTACTCCTTAATCCTTCCCTTACTCCCCTCCTCTTCATTGCCTCCATTAACACCTCTCTATCTACTGAATCAAACGCCGCCTTCAGGTCCATAAATGCCGCGACTACCTTTCCTCCCTTCTTATTTACCCTCTTATTCACCAGATAGTTCAGCACATAGATACTATCCATCACCCTCATTCCCCTCCTAAAACCTGTCTGACTCTCCGGTATCATATTCTTCCCCTCCATTTCTTTCTTTAACCTTTCAGTTAAAATCCCCACGTATATCTTGTATAGCGTTGGCATCAATGTCACTCCTCTATAGTTTTCCACTTTATTCCCCGTTCCCTTTTTCAACAGTGGCACTATTATCCCTTCTTTCCACCTCTCCGGCCATCCTTCTCCTCTCCATACTTTGTTGCACATTTCCCATACCCACTTTTCTACCCTCTCCCCTCCATATTTCCATACCTCACTCGGTATCCCATCCTCCCCCGCTACTTTTCCTTCAGTTTTCCCAGCATCCTCTTCACTTCCTCCCTGCTTATCTCCTGCTCCTCATCCCTCTCCCTTTTTTTTTCCTCCTCTTACCACTTTTACCTCTATCCCTCCCAATAAGTCCATGAAGTATTCCTTCCATTCCTCCGCTTTTATCTCCTCATTCACCCCTTCTCTCTTTTTCCTTTCCCTGTTTATAATCTTCCATACCTCTCCTTCCGTTCTTGCCTCTATTGCCTCCTTGTACCATCTTAGCCTCTCCTCCTCCCTTTTTCCTTTACACATTAGCCTATATTCCGCCCTTACTTTTCTATATCCTTCTCCTCCTCCTCCTTTTTTCCTCCATTCCCTTAACTTTTTCCTCACTTCTTTCCTCTTCTCCTCACATTCCTCGTCCCACCACCCTTTTCTTTTCCCTTCTCCACTCTCTTTTTCTCCTTCTCTCAATTCCTCTTCTATTCTTCCTATTTTTTCCTCTAACTCCTCTTCAATCCCCTCCTTTCACCCCTCTCCCCACTCTATTTCCTCTTTTATTCTTTCTCCTCCCCTCTTTGTCCATTTCCCTCTTTTTCTTATTCCTTTTCCTTCCCCCCTTTTTCTCTTTTCAGCTCCTCCTCTTCTTTCTAGCGTTACAATCAATGGGTGATGGTCCGATTCTATGTTATCTCCCACCTCCATTCTCTTTATCCTTTCCTTTACTCTATCCTCTCCCATCACGTAATCTATCACCGATTCCCCTCTTCCTCCTGTATATGTGTACTCCCCCTTCCTATTTCCTCTTATCCTTCCGTTAAAAATTCTCCATCCCACCTCTTCCAACTCTTTTATCAACTTCTTCCCTTTCTCATTAACTTTCTTGTCCTTCGATCTTCTTTCTTCTTCCTCCTCCCCTCCTATCACTCCCCCCCTTCTACCTGTCCTTGCGTTGAAATCTCCTAAAATCGTCCATTTATTTTCTTCTTTCTCTTCCATCCATTCCTTCATTTCCTCCAATTTCCTTTCCATGTCCCCGTTGATGTATACGCCTATTACCCTCCACTTCTCTCTTCCTACTTCTAAATCCGCCATCATTATTCCCTCCGCCTTTTCTCCCATTCCTGATACTTTTATCTTCCCCCTCTCCTCCCTTACCCCCATCGGTCTTCCTTTCTTCTTTCTCTTCTTTGCTGCTTGCTTCTCCCATCTATATCCTTTCGGTAACCTCTTTTTAATCGCCTCCCACCCTCTTTCCTCTATCCATGTTTCCATCATCACCACCACCTCCCAATCTTCTATTTCCTTCCAGAACTTTTCTTTTTTATTCTTCAGCCCTGCCACATTCCAAAAACCTATTTTCCATTCCTCTCTTACTTCTCCCCCTTTTTCCTTTCTCTCCTGTTCCTTTCTCCTTTCTGCCTCCGTCTCCCTTTCTCCTTCCTCCTTTCTCTTCTTACTATTGTTCTCCCCTCCTCCTTTCCTCCTTTCTTCTCTTCTCCCTTCTTCTATCCCTTTTTTTCCTCCATTCCTGTCTTCATACCCCCTTCTTCGCCCCTCATTTTCTCTATACCTTCTCTAATTTCTCCTTTCCAGTTTTTAAGCACACCTTCCTCCTCTTCCCATCTCCACCATACATCATTGATTTTTATCCTTCCATAGCTTGTCCATACATTGTTTCCTTTCCTCCTTTCTATCTCCGCGATCTCCATTAGTCTCCATTTTATCTTTCTCTCTTCCCATGTTAAGTCATCTTCTATTCTCACCCTCTTTCCTCTTAATATCCTCTTCCTCTCCATTACCTGTCTTTTTTGTTCTCTACTTCCTAGTTTTACTACCACCATTTCACCTTCCTTTCCCTCCTTTTCTTTCAACATCCTTATCCATTCTATCTCTGCTTTCGCTCCTATCTCTTTCATTAATTTTTCTACTCTTTCCTTTACACCTTCCTTCCCTTCCTCCATTCTTTTTATTACTATGTTATTTCTTCTCTCTTCTCTTTCCTTCCATTCTAATTTCTTTCCTATGTCTTTCACTTTTCCTATTATTGTCTCGTTTATCCTCTTACTCCCTCCTTCGCCCCCCTCTCTTTCTCTTTCCTCCTTTCTTCCTCTTTCCTCTACTCTTGCTTCCAAATCTATCACTCTCTTCTCCAGGCTCTCTATCTCTTTTCTCAATTTTTTTCTTTCTTCTCTCCATTCCCCCTCCTTTTTCCAAATTTCTATCTTCAACTTTCTCATTTCCTCGCCTAACTTCTCTGTTATCTTCTCCCCTATCTTTTTTATTATCCTCCTTAACTCCTCCTTTTTTATCCCCTCTACCTCTCTATTCAGCCTTTCTGTCTTTTTGCTCCTTCTTAGGCTTCTTTCTTCTTTCTCCTTATCCTCCTCTCCCCCTTCTTCTCTTTTCCTTTTCAAAAAATCATCTATACATCCCATACTGCTCCTCCTCTCCTTCCCTAACTCATCTACTCTTCTCGGCCTTCCTGCTTTCTTTTTTATTTCTTCCTCATCTCCCTTTTTCCCCCCTTCCTCTAACATCCTATCTCTATTGGTCTCTATCCTCCTATGTCTAATATTTTCTTCATTAATCATTTTTCTCTTATCGCTTTTTTTCTTTGATTCACTTACTCTATGCTCCAACTCGCTCCAACTTGCTAGTGAATTCCCTAGTGAATTCCCTATCTTTATACTCTACTACACTTACTCCCTACACCTACTCTCTTTCTTTCACGTGTCTACGTGTCCACGTGTCTTACCTTTTCCTACTTTCTATTTTCTAACTCCTTACCCCTTTATCTTCTCCTATCCTTTCAATCTCTCCTCCTCTTTTTTCTACACCCTCTCACCTTTTATCTCATATTCACTTCACCCCTTTTCTCACTCTTTCCTCACAAATATCTGCCACGCTTTCACACACCTGTCACTCATTCTCTTACCGGAACCGGAAGCCAATTTTATTGTATTAATATTATATAATTAACATTAGAATATAATTTTTTTCATTATTGTGTATAAAATTTTCAGAATCAGAAGATAAATTAAGAAAACTGCAAGATAAAATAAAAAATGAATTATTTCAAAGTATAAAAAAAAAACAAATTAAAAGATTTCGTTATTAAAGAAAATGATCAATGCAATGATGCAATACAATTAGTTTCTTGCTCTACACCGATTAATAAAAAAACATTGGATATATCTGATATTCAATTAAGCAACATATTTGATTCTTCAACTATTGACCAAAATGCTAATGATCATATAGTACAACAAATTTCTTGTTCTACGCATAATAACAAATCACTGCATAATTCTGATATTCAATTATCAAGTAATAATAATCAACCTGACACTATTAATGTTAATCAATCTACTAAAATCTCAGAGAAGAACGTTACAAAAGATAACATAATTCAAAGTGATATGTCTGAAAGTACAGTACCTAGTGGTGCTACAGAAATTTTGAATACTATTGGCGATGATTGGTTAACATCTTCAACTGAAAAAAATGATAATAATGATCTTAATGTTAACAATTCCAGCAAACACAGTATATAAATGTTATATACTTAAGCATGTTACATGTAACGTATATGTTAGTTGTAATTTCCCACACTCATAGATGTAACATTTTTAATATTACATATATTACATTGTAGTTATATTGTCATTATATCTCAAGATAGCATTGACTTATCAATACATCAATGTGCTATTTGGTATATAATTACAATATAACTACAATGTAATATATGTTTTATTAAAATATTACATCTGTGAGTGAGAAATTACAACTAACATGAATGTTACATGTAACGTACACGTTATATTACCTGTTATATTCCGTTTTATTACCTCTTATATTCCGTTTTATTATAGCAATGTAACAATTATATATCGGTGTTTGCTGGGATAATTATCATAATTATGATAATCAAGAAAATGAATGTAATAATAGTGACAAACTAGCAAAAACCTCAGATTATTCTTCAAATAAAAATAATCGTTCCAATAATAATAGCACTAAAATACTAGTAAAAATTCACAATTTTATTTGACAGATAACTCATCAATGGAAATTAATCCTGTTCGCGACTGATTACCTCTTGATATTCGCAATATACAAGTTTCTTGTTCAACAAATTCTTTGAAAAGAACAATCAAGAAACACTTTTGTCCATACTGTAAAAAATTACAAACAAAATTTGCTCGACATCTGGAAATAAAGCATAAGACGGAAAGTGATGTCCAAAAGTTTATACATATTAAAAAAGGAACTCGTGAAAGAGCAAAACTTATTTCAACTATCCGTAATCACGGCAACTTATTACATAATACGCATAATGAATTGAATACAGGCATATTAATAACAGTGAGACAGCGTCAAACTAAATATAAAAAATCTGTTGACAATTATATTTGTTGTACGAATTGTAAAGGTTTTTATTCAAAAGATACTATACGTATCCACTACAATAAATGTAAAGCAACACATAAGAAAGGTGTGCGTGAAATCACTGTTATGGGTAGACGATTAACAGGATATAATCATACTTCTGCTTGTGAAACTCTTCGTGAAATTGTATTCCCCGTTCTAAGAAATGACGCAGTTACAAAATGCATCCAGTATGATGAATTAATAATATTATTTGGTAATAAACTCTGTGAAAGATATACGAGTACTCACCAACACGATATGATAAGAGCACATTTAAGATTGCTAGGACGTTATAAACTTGCCATTCAAGAGATTGATAAAGAAATTGATGATTTTCAATTGATTTTTTAGCCACAAAATTTTAATTCAGCTGTAAGCGCTCTTAGAAAAGTTGCTAAGTGGAATACATCTATAATGTGGTTTAAAACACCTGCAGTTGCTAATACATTGACCACTTTATTAAAAAAGTGTGCAAATACATTAAAGGCTGAATGTATAAAAAAAACAAGATTATAAGAGAAAACAGGCTGTTGATGATTTCCTAATTCTGTGGCAAGATGAAGTTCCAACTGTAATAAATAAAAAAGCTGTGGAAGATCAAATAAAATATAAGCGACAAAAGAAAATTATTATTCCATCAAAGGGGCATTAAATTATTATATGATTATTCGAAAAAACAATGTGAAACTTCTCTTTATACTTTAGAAAAAGAATTCGATTTATCATGATGGAAAACTTTAACTGAATGTACATTAATCTTGATTCAAATATTCAATCGTAGAAGAGCGGGTAAAATTGAAAGACTTACAATAGCAGATTACAAAAATCAGGAAATATTAGATAAAAATGTAAATCCGGATCTTTATGAGAAACTCTCTGAAGAATCTGAACAATATGCAAAAAGATTTGCACGAATAACTATTCGCGGCAAGTTAGGTAGAACCGTATCTGTTTTACTTTACGCAATTGTAATAAAATCTATAGATACGATTCTTAAATATCGTAAACAAGCTGGAGTAAAATCTAATAACGAATACATCTTTAGTGTTTTAAACGCTGGTAAATTAAAAAAAAAATACTTAAGGGCCTGTCCTCTTATAAGAAAATTTTCTCATAAATATGGTGCAACTATTCCTTCTTCTCTACGGGAAACTATGCTTCGGAAACAAATTGCTACGTATACTGCAATGTTGAATATTGAAGATACTCAAGTCGATAATCTTGCTAATTTTATGGGACACGCCAAAGAAATACACAAAAATATTTATCGAGTACCGGTTCCTGTAAGAGAAATGACGGATGTATCTCGATTACTGGAGGCAGCAATGGGAAATGAAAACGATAATGATAATAATGAAGATGATATCTCTGATACTGGCAGTGTATCGCAATTAAGCGTCATATCTGAAGAAATGACACAAAGAAACATTATATGGCAGATTCCGATGATAACGATGATAATGATGACACCGAGAATTCTACTGACGCAAATAGCACTTCTTTTGAATGTCATAATAGTGAGTTATCTTGTTTTTATTTATATATATTCAGTATTAATTATATTTATTCAATATAAATAATAGATTTCATTTTATCTATTTTTCTAATTAAAAATGTATTTTTTATTATTTTATAATTGAATTAATTTCTTTATTTTATTTAGCTTCTCAAAATAAAAAAAAAAATTTGAAATGCAGTAAGGAAAAAAACAATCTCGTAAACGTCGTAGCAGTGAGTTTTATTATTTATATTTATTTAATATGTATTAAGTAAATTTTGTTTTATCCTTTATTAATATTTCTTTATAATTTTGTAATATGTTTGTTATTATTATATATATTAATAATATTAGCTTTTTTTTATTTAATTCAGCTTCTCCATATGGAAAAACAAAGCGTATAAGGTGGAGTAAAGAAGAAAAAAATTCAGTTTCTAAACATTTTGGCAACATTTATACATTATCACAATTGCCATCTCTTCAAGAGTGTCAAAATGCAATTAATAAGTATAAAAGTTTAAGAAAGAGACAACCTCAACAAATAAAAACATGGATTGATAATCAACGAAGAGCTGAAACTCGTCATAAAGCATATCAGATTTCGACAAAATTAAAGTGATTTATTATTTGCTTTATGTAGTTACTATACTACTTTTCATATTCGACAGATTAATATTCTCTTTATGTTATCTTTGCATTTTTCTTCTTTTACCTTTTTTCGCCTCTGATATTAAAACTTTTTTCCTTTTGTTCTACTTTTATCATTTCTATTTTTTCCATTTTTTTACTTATTTTTCTTATTCTTATTATTCCTTTTTCTACTTTTTTGTTTATTTTATATTCTTCAACACATTTTTTTATATTTTTCTATATACAGCTTTACTTATTTTATTTTACTTAATCTACTGATCAATATTATCCTAACGCTAAATTAGTTAAATATATAAATGTGTTTATTCTAATTAATATTTTAATTTTAAGGAACTTTTTAATTTTAAGGAACAATATCAAAGATACAAGTACCAAATAATATTATTAACATGTGTGTAATATTATTAACATGTAAACTATACAAATCTCAAACAGAATCAAAATAATTCGTTAAATAATAGTTTTAAGTACGTAATGTACTTTTACGTTAAACTAAAAGTGAAACTTTTAAACAAAAGAATTTATTTTATCAAAATCATTTTTTTAGTTAATTTTTGTAAACGTCGCAATCTAATAGTATAAACTTTATTTTATTTAGTAATTATTTAATGTATTGTTGTATGCGATAATGTTTTATTAGAATGTTATACTTTCAGAGTTTTTATTTTTTTCTGAACATTCTTTTATATACATATAAAAAGTTTTAATTTTTTCAAATTTAATATCTTATTTATACTGCATAATATCGATATAATAATATTGATAAATCTTGCTTTTTCTGTATTAGTAAACATATTGTTACTTTTCTTGAGTTTTGTAATATGAATAATTTCGCAATGTTGATCTAGATTTATATATATATATATATATATATATAGACACATCTATAAATGACTGCATATAGATTATTATTTGAATACAGTTTATATATTATATATATATATATATATATTATAAATATTTAATCACTAAAACAAATATTATACTTTGTATGCAAAATTTAAATAAATTAAGATTGCTATTAAATCATTTTTCCTTCATTAATTTTTGATATAATTCCTTCCATTAATTCATGACAGAAATAAAATAATAGCGACACTTAAAATTTTATTTATTTAAATAAAGACCAAAAATTTTTTATTTGGATGTAAATATATATTAATTACTTACTGTTTGTATATATTAATATCAAATCAAAAAATTTATAGAATACTTTAATGCAGCATAAGAATATTTCAATATTATAAACTAAGAAATTGGATAAGTAATTAGATGTATGTATATATTTAACACAATATTAAAAAATATTATATATTATATTTAATAAGCTAACATATCATAAGATATTGCAAAATTATTTGTAGAATATGATCGTTATCTTACTTTCCAATAATAATTTAATTATAACATCCATGATGAAATATAAATCTCAAATCTCATTCGACGTCTTATGATTCCGAAATAAATAAAAGATACAAAATAAAATAACATTAAGTGCATATTTAAAATTCTGATCTTAAGGAAACAATAATAGTAATATAAAATTTTGAGTTTTGATAAATACAATTTGAATGTAGCAAACCACCCACACTTTAAATTAATTGATATCATGTTAATTTTTAGATTTAAACAGTTATTTCCAAATTTATTATTTGTAATACACAATCAATATAAGAAAAATTTCAAATTTAAACGCACATACTTTATGGACAAAAGAGAAATTTTCAATTTGCATAATTTTTGAATTGTGCCTAAAGTATTCATTTATTATCTATATGTATAAGATTTTCTTTATATTAACCGTAGACTTTGAGGAAATATATATATATATATATATATATATAATAAATGGATATTTCAGAGACAGAGGTTCCAAATTGTGCAATTCCTATATAAAATGGAAACTTATATACATATATCCTCAAAGTAAGTGATTAATATAAAGAAGACTTCAAATCTAAATACTTTATGAACAAAATAACAATTTCCATCGTATATATAGAAATTGCATAATTTGAGAATTGTCTCCGAAATATCTGTTTATTATATAAATATATATTTATATATACGTTGTGAGCATATAACGGGGACAAAATTTCAAGCGTATGCATGTTTTGGGAACATTTGTATATTTTGGGGACAAGCTTCAAACTACACACATATCAAACACGCATAGTTCGGAGCCGATTTCCTATATATATATATATATATATTATATTCAAAAATGTGGTAATTATAATCTTCGTAGAAAGTTAATATTCTTTTTATAATTTTTTGCTACCTCCGTATCTCTTAACTATGGGATCTATCAAACAAATTATCTATAAATTATACATTGAGGTTACTTTAATATAAAATAATTTTATAACTTCAAATTTATTCAGTGAAGTTATCCATTAGTAATTCATAAAATTTAAGGTGTTCAAACTGTAAGTGTAATATGTATAAGAAGAATGTCTCCGTACCACGCATGTTTGATATGTGTATATAGTTTGAAACCTGTCCCCAAAGTATACAAATGTCCCCAAAGCATGCATACGCTTGAGATTTTGTCCTCGTTATATGCTCAACATCTCATGACAAAATCTCAAGCGTATGCATGCTTTGGGGACATTTGTATACTTTGGGAACAGGCTTCAAACTATATACACATATCAAACATGCGTGGTACGGAGACATTCTTCTTATACATATTACACTTACAGTTTGAACACCTTAAATTTTATGAATTACTAATGGATAACTTCACTGAATAAATTTGAAGTTATAAAATTATTTTATATTAAAGTAACCTCAATGTATAATTTATAGATAATTTGTTTGATAGATCCCATAGTTAAGAGAAAAATGTACTTTTTATTATTTTATAATTGAATTAATTTCTTTATTTTATTTAGCTTCTCAAAATAAAAAAGAAAATTTGAAATGCAGTAAGGAAAAAAACAATCTCGTAAACGTCGTAGCAGTGAAATTACTTTTTGATGAATTCGAGTCATATAGAGACGAAGTAATATACGGTAAGAAAAAGGTATCATTGGTAATAATATTACAGTAGCGTTCGCGAATTATTGCATGGCGATATTAAATAATAATAAGTAAAATTAATACTTTAGAAAATTAAAATTAGATTTTTATTTTATTTTACAATTAGTAAAGAAATGTGTATCTATAAGAAATTTAAAAGAAAATACAAGCGTGACCGAAAAAATTTCGAAAGCGAGCCATAAACAGCCTATGTTTAGGTTTACGACCTTGTACATGTCGAGTTTATCTTCCTTCGCAGGCAATCTACGTAAGATCAGTATAACAGAAACCACAGTCACAGATAGTCGACGGTCTGAAACAATTGCAAATATCAACATTTGTTACGAATTAATTAAATTCTATAACGTAAAGTCATGGCAGAGGGTACCAGCAGTGACTATATGATGTAATGGAATTATTGAAGGCAGTGGAATTTATCCGTAAAAAGGCAAAATATGTATGTATCATACATTAATAATTATTAATTTATTATTTATTATTATTATTAATATTAATTTATAATTTATTATTGTTATACTTATTATATATATATATATATATAATAAGTATATTATATATATTATATATATTGTTGATTATTTTGTAACGGTTCACCTTTCCCGACGCCGCGGATCGGCTCGCCGGTTCCAGGATTCGGGAGGAAGGGGGAGATTCAGACTCGCTTATTCCTTATTAACAATGCTTTGGTTTATTCAAAAAGAAACAAGTAAACAAAATGATTGTTGGCATAAAGCCTAAATAGAGAAACTTATTGACTATTCGGTATAAACGAAATGTTTGTTGGCATAAAGCCCTAAATAGAGAAACTTATTGACTACTCGGTATAAACAAAATAAGGAGGCGTATAGCCTGTAGCGGTGTCCGGAAAAGATTTACAAATTACCCGGTATAACTTAGAGATACGGTGTACGGAGGCGTATAGCCTATAGCAGAAAGAAACCGGAAACCGGGAAACCCGGCGTAATGACGAGAAACCCGTCACCCGGTGTATAGCAGGAAGAGACCGGAAACCGGGAAACCCGGCGTAACAACGAGAAACCCGTTGCCCGGCGTGTAGCAGGAAGAGACCGGAAACCGGGAAACCCGGCGTAACAACGAGAAACCCGTTGCCCGGCGTGTAGCAGGAAGAGACCGGAAACCGGGAAACCCGGCGTAACAACGAGAAACCCGTTGCCCGGCGTGTAGCAGGAAGAGACCGGAAACCGGGAAACCCGGCGTAACAACGAGAAACCCGTTGCCCGGCGTGTAGCAGGAAGAGACCGGAAACCGGGAAACCCGGCGTAACAACGAGAAACCCGTTGCCCGGCGTGTAGCAGGAAGAGACCGGAAACCGGGAAACCCGGCGTAACAACGAGAAACCCGTTGCCCGATACTAAAGGTAGGAGGCCAGAAACCGAGAAACCCGGCGTAACAACGAGAAGCCCGTTGCCTGGCTAGGAGGTCCGGAACAGGACTGGTGCCGGCTCATCCGTCGAGCCGGCTTATATACCCTGCCGGCGGTTCCCCCACTCTACCTCGAGGCTGTGGTGGGGGTAACGCCGTCGTCGTAGTGGGGCGCCTCTGGGGGTTGTAGTGGGGCGCCCCTGGGGTAGGGTGACCCGTGTATCAGTTGTGATTTTGTGCTTAGGGGCGCCTTAGGCGCCATAGCCTCAAGTGGCGGGCGGGTGATCGGCCCGCGAGGCGTTAGTAACGGCTACGCCGTTACACTACCCCCTCCCTAGACGGCGGATCGTACGGGGTCGGCCGAATCGGTCGAACCGCACCATCCACCGTCCAGTGGGGGAGGTGGCTCGGAACTTCCGAGTAGCGTGGGCGCAGTGCCACGGGACCGCCACCACGTGCCCGTCGTCAAGGGTAACCATGACGACAGGCGACGCGGGAGGCGGCCTGCGGACCTCCCGAGCTGGTGGTTGGGAGGAGGGCGCCGCCACTGCTGTGACGGCGCCCACCCCCGCCACCCTCTCGGGGAGGGCCCGGGCTGGCTGCGCCCGAGGAACGGCGGGACGCCGCGGTAGTTCGGCCCGGACTCCCCTCGGCCGTGGACCCGGCGGTGGCGGCGGCACGGTCAGCAGGATAGCCCTTCGGCGCTCCCGCTGCCCGTCCGACCGCTGGACCGAGACCCCCGGCCGAGGGAGCCGGACCGACGCCGCTGGGGCCTGGTTGACAGGCGGCCCCTTTGGCTCGTCAGCCGTTCCTTCACTCTCCTCCGAGGAGGAGATATCACCAAAAAGCGCTTTGATGGTCGGTTGACTCATCGCAGCAATATGAGCCGGGTCATTGACCCGGCTCCCCTTATATACCCCTACGGGGGGTCTTTGAATGCGAGAAAACCGAATTCCCCCTGCGGACCCTAGCGGCGGGGGGTCGGACCTCGTGGCCCGTCTGTGTCGGTGATTAGTCGCGGGAGCGCCGCGAGATGGCGCGCGGTGCGCTGGGGGGCCCGTAGCGGTGGGCTCGGGCCTTCGTCCTGCGATCTTATCGGCCGAGTCGGGAGGTTGATACAGGGAGCCGCGAGATGGCGTGGGGGGTATGGCGCTGGAGGAATCACGGCGGCTGGCCCTGTCCTACGCTCCGACGGTTTCCTCGTCCTCTTCCTCGGATGCCGCCTTGAGGTCCTGCACATGGATGTGGCGGTGCCATCGTCCTCGGGCGTCCTTGAGGTCAACAATTACGGGGGATACGATCCTCCGGACAGTCATCGGTCCGCTGTACTTCGGGGCCAGCTTGGCGTTGAACGCGTTGGCCTTGCTGGACAGGGGGCGGTCGCGTTTCCAGACGCGTTCGCCCAGCTGCGGTCGCCAGTCTCGTCGCCTCAGGTTGTACGGCTTCTCTTGCCGCTGGAAGGCCCGGGCGAGGTGGATTCGGACCACCTTGTAGGCGTCCTCTAACTGGGTCTGGCGGGTGCTTGGTCCTGGTGCTGGTGCGGTTCCTGGTCGATCCTCTGGATGTGGGCGAGCGAGCTCTCGGCCATGCAGGATGTAGGCCGGAGTGTATCCGGTGGCCTCATGTCGGGCGGTGTTGATGGCGAACTGTAAGGCGGGGATTCGCTCGTCCCAGTCTTTGTGCCGCCGGCCTACGTACTGGCTGATCATTGTTTTAACCGTACGGTTCGCTCGCTCTACCGGATTGCATTGCGGAGTGTACACGGGGGATGTCCGATGTTGTATCCCGTAGGAAGCTAGCAAGGCCTTAATGCGTTGCGCGACGAACTGAGTCCCGTTATCGGATACCAGGGCGACCGGACACCCGTGCCGGTATATCAGGCGGTCGGTGAGTGCTCGGGCTACGGCTACGGCGGTGGCTTTTCTAAGCGGGACCATTTCGATCCACTTACTGAACCGGTCTTGTATGGTTAATAGCCAGGTATGGCCGCTAGTGGATCGAGGCAGGGGACCGATCAGGTCTACGGCGGCTTGTTCCCATGGTGCGCGGACAGAGGTGGCCATCATCCGACCAGCCGGTCGTTGTTGACTGGCCTTGTGCCGCGCACAATTAGCGCACCCTCGGACGTACCGGGCAATTTCCCGAAACATGCCGGGCCAGTAATATAGCTGGGCCACCCGAGCCAATGTTTTGGAAATGCCTAGGTGCCGGCGGCCGGGTCGTCGTGCATTCGCTGAAGCAGGGCGGGTCGTTGGTCTGTAGGCACGCACTGCTTCCATTGCTCTTCGGCTGGTGTTTCCCGGAAGTCCAGATCGTGGAGTATATGCCTGTACAATCGTTGATCCTGGATTTTATAGTCCGGGTGATCGGTCGGATGTCTCCGTACTTCGGCTAGTTTACGGTGGTACCACCGGCATTTCGGCCGGGTCACCGCCAAAGCTTCCGGGAGGCGGGAGAGGGCATCTGCCACCTGGTTAAGTGTCCCGCGCCGGTACTGGATGTCGAAATCATGTTGTTGTAATTCGAACATCCAGCGGGCTAGTCGTCCGGTAGGGGCCTCGATGTGTTGTAACCACTTTAAAGCTTGGTGGTCGGTCACGACGGTGAATCGGTAGCCCTCGAGGTAATCCCGCATCCGGCGTATACCCCACACGACAGCCAAGCACTCTAGTTCGGTAGCGCTATAATTCTTCTCGGCTGCGTTGAGGGTCCGGCTGGCGTACGCGATAACCCGCTCTCCTTCGCCGAGGTGTTGGGTTAATACGGCCCCTAACCCGTGGGCGCTGGCGTCGGTTTGTAGTAGGAATGGTCGCGCAAAATCTGGACAGGCGAGGACAGGTGCGGTGGTTAAGGCCTGTTTTAGTTTCCGGAACGCGGTTTCTTCTTCTTTTGCCCAGGTCCAGCGCGCTCTCTTTTTAGTGAGTCGAGTGAGAGGGGCGGCGATAGTGGAGAAGTCAGCGATGAATCGGCGGTACCATGACGCTACCCCCAGAAATTGCCGAACCCTGCGGAGGGTCGTGGGGGCAGGCCAATCGGTAATGGCTCGCACTTTTTCTGGGTCCGTCCGGATTCCGTGCCGATCGATAACGTGTCCGAGGTACCGAAGACTTGGCCGGCAGAAGTGACACTTTTCTGGGTTGAGGCGGAGTCGGGCGTCACGGAGGCGGCGAAAGACTTCGGCCAAGTGGCCTAGGTGCTCCTCGAAAGTACGGGACGCGACAACTATGTCGTCCAAGTAGACGAGGACGTGTGGTTCTAACTCGGGTCCTAGCACGGTGTCGAGCAGCCGTTGGAAGGTGGCCGGTGCTGAATGCAGTCCGAATGGCATGACGCGGAACTGCATCAGCCCTCTCCCTGGCACCGTGAAGGCGGTTGCGGGGCGGCTCTCCGGAGTTAGTGGCACTTGCCAATACCCGCTGCGTAGGTCCAACGTGGACAAGTAGTGTGCGCCTCGTAGCTTATCTAAGGTGGCGGCAATGTGAGGCAGCGGGTATGCATCTTTTTCTGAGGCCGCGTTTAATCGGCGGAAGTCTATACAAAATCGGTAGGTCCCGTCTTTCTTCTTTGCCAGCACTATCGGAGAGCTCCAGGCGCTGGTGGAGGGCTCGATGACTCCTTCGGCTTCCATCTTTTGGACCTCTTGGTCGATCACGGCTTGCATGGCCGGATTACGGGGCCGATATCGTTGTTTAATGGGCGGCCCCGGTTTTAGCCGAATTTGGTGTGTGGCTTTGTCGGTCGGGCCGCGGACCGATTCGAACTTTGGAAGTTCGTTATTTAGAAAGGCCTGTAGCCTTAGCGCCTCGCTGGTAGTTCCTGGGCTGATACTGGCTGTCGCGATTCCATCTTTGATTGTTGTCTCGGTGACAGGTCTGGGCGGCGGGCGCAGCTCGACTCCTAATTTCGCCCAGAGGTCTATGCCTATTAGTACGGCGTTGTCTAGTTGTGGTAGTACGGAGAAGCGGTGGCGGTACGATTTTCCTCGTAACCTGACCGTTGCTTCGATGGTCTCGGCAATGGGGACTTGCGTCCCGTCGGCCAGGCGTATCTGGGCTGCCTTGAGATCTGGGCTAGACGGTGTGCGGTTGATTCGGCGGGCCGTTTCAGCGTTTACGAATGAGATTTCTGAGCCGGAATCGAGGAGGCCCCACAAATGTTGTCCGGCGATCTGGATCCGGAGGTGCGGTCTCGGGTTGTATTTTAGGCCGAGTTGGGCTGGATGACGGCCGCGACGTCTCCGGCCCGCACCCCGTTTCCCGTCGGGGGGTGGCAGTCACGGGTGAGGACCCCGTCCTTGCCACATCTCGAGCAGAATTTCTTCGGAGGTCGCTGGCAGTGCAGGCGTGTATGTCCTCGTTGCTTGCACCTCCAGCAACATTCCTCCCGACTGTAGACCGCGGAAGCTACAACCGGGGTGTGGCTTTGCGGCACGTCCCTTCGTCGTTCCTGTCTTCGGCGGTCGGCCTCTTCGTATTCGGTGGCTCGGATGCTCAGATCCCCGACGCTGAGCACGTCCGCCCGACGGATGTACAATTGGTACTCCGGATCCATGTTTTCGTAGAGCTGTTCCAGTTGGTCTAGGGGTGAATATCCCCCGGCGCGCCGCATCATGGTCAGGACCTCGGTGGCGTACTTTTGGAAGGACTCTTTAGGGCGTTGTTGACGTCCCTGGATCGTCCTTTTCATCTGTCTCTCATACCCGCTTGGCAGGTATTGCTGGCGGACAGCTTGGCGAAAGTCGGCCCAGCTGGCTATGGTATCGCGGATGTTGCGATACCACAGCAGGGCGTCTCCCCGTAAGAGTTCGGGTAGCCCTAACAGCATCTGGGCGTCGGTGTAGCCGTAGCCCAGGCACAGCTCTTCCGTACGCTCGAGGAATGCCAGGGGGTCTTTGCCCTCGAAGTGGCACCCCCATTTTCGGATCTGGTCCATGATCCTGGCTGGTTCAACAGGTGTCGGGGTGGTAGCTTCTTCGTCTTTGGTTGGGCTTCCGGTGGCCATTTCGACGTTGATAGTGGGCACAGGTAGGTGAGTTCGAAATAGCGCGGGGTTTTGCCCGACAAATCGGCGGAGGCGTCGGCGGACCTCGTCTAAAGTTCCTTGGCTATCGATTCCGTGTCTTTTGGCCAAGGCAATAGCTTCGGTTTTTGATAATTGATTTACCCACGCGGGCATCTGGATAGGCTTAAGCGAGTCGGGATCTCCACTGGGCAGGTCCCTGTTCGGGCGCCATGTAACGGTTCACCTTTCCCGACGCCGCGGATCGGCTCGCCGGTTCCAGGATTCGGGAGGAAGGGGGAGATTCAGACTCGCTTATTCCTTATTAACAATGCTTTGGTTTATTCAAAAAGAAACAAGTAAACAAAATGATTGTTGGCATAAAGCCTAAATAGAGAAACTTATTGACTACTCGGTATAAACGAAATGTTTGTTGGCATAAAGCCCTAAATAGAGAAACTTATTGACTACTCGGTATAAACAAAATAAGGAGGCGTATAGCCTGTAGCGGTGTCCGGAAAAGATTTACAAATTACCCGGTATAACTTAGAGATACGGTGTACGGAGGCGTATAGCCTATAGCAGAAAGAAACCGGAAACCGGGAAACCCGGCGTAATGACGAGAAACCCGTCACCCGGTGTATAGCAGGAAGAGACCGGAAACCGGGAAACCCGGCGTAACAACGAGAAACCCGTTGCCCGGCGTGTAGCAGGAAGAGACCGGAAACCGGGAAACCCGGCGTAACAACGAGAAACCCGTTGCCCGGCGTGTAGCAGGAAGAGACCGGAAACCGGGAAACCCGGCGTAACAACGAGAAACCCGTTGCCCGGCGTGTAGCAGGAAGAGACCGGAAACCGGGAAACCCGGCGTAACAACGAGAAACCCGTTGCCCGGCGTGTAGCAGGAAGAGACCGGAAACCGGGAAACCCGGCGTAACAACGAGAAACCCGTTGCCCGGCGTGTAGCAGGAAGAGACCGGAAACCGGGAAACCCGGCGTAACAACGAGAAACCCGTTGCCCGGCGTGTAGCAGGAAGAGACCGGAAACCGGGAAACCCGGCGTAACAACGAGAAACCCGTTGCCCGGCGTGTAACAGGAAGAGACCGGAAACCGGGAAACCCGGCGTAACAACGAGAAACCCGTTGCCCGGCGTGTAGCAGGAAGAGACCGGAAACCGGGAAACCCGGCGTAACAACGAGAAACCCGTTGCCCGATACTAAAGGTAGGAGGCCAGAAACCGAGAAACCCGGCGTAACAACGAGAAGCCCGTTGCCTGGCTAGGAGGTCCGGAACAGGACTGGTGCCGGCTCATCCGTCGAGCCGGCTTATATACCCTGCCGGCGGTTCCCCCACTCTACCTCGAGGCTGTGGTGGGGGTAACGCCGGCGTCGTAGTGGGGCGCCTCTGGGGGTTGTAGTGGGGCGCCCCTGGGGTAGGGTGACCCGTGTATCAGTTGTGATTTTGTGCTTAGGGGCGCCTTAGGCGCCATAGCCTCAAGTGGCGGGCGGGTGATCGGCCCGCGAGGCGTTAGTAACGGCTACGCCGTTACAATTTAATTTGGAAAGGCGGGATGGTCTTTTAGAGCGAAATAATTACTTTATAATTGAGCACAGAAAATACTTTTATTGTAATAATAAGGCGAACAACTTAAATACGCGGTCACGATGTTACTCACACGCGGGTTCGTCCAAGAGAGAGTGATACACGGATATATGCCGGACGGTTCCGGAAAAGTCAGAGCAACTCGAGTCAAAATTAGTCTCGCGCAACTACGTGCGTATTGTACCGCGGCAGAATTCAAATTCTATTTAACACTCCCTCTCAAGATGCACGTGGATGCTCCTCGCTATCTCTGGTCCACATCCCCATTTCCTCCAGGCACCTTAGATGAGTTGAGCGCGGTAGCGCTTTGGTGAGGATATCTGCAGTCATCTGTCCCGTTGGGATATGGTTCAACTCTATTGTTCCGGCAGCAACCTTTTCACGCACAAAATGATACTTTATGTCAATATGTTTCGTGCGTGCGTGGAATACGGGATCGTTGGCCAAACATTGAGCACCCAGATTGTCGATGTACAGTGTGATTGCCGCCAATTCAGACAGGTTGAACTCGCGAAGCAAGCTATGTAGGTATACTGCTTCTTTAGTAGCTTCAGAAAGGCTGACGTACTCAGCCTCTGTCGACGACAGAGCTACCGTGCGCTGCTTCTGCGACTTCCACGTGATGGCTGCACCACTCAGGAGGTAGACATATCCCGTATATGATCGGCGATCCTTGGTGCATCCTCCCCAATCGGCATCGGCGAAACCAACCAGAGGCTTGTTTGTCTGAGAATAGATCAATCTAAGACCCGCCGATCCGGCGAGATATCTCAGTACGCGTTTGGCGGCAAGCCAATGACTTCTTTGCGGCTCATTCGCGTACTGGGCCAATCTGGAAACTGTGTTGGCTATGTCGGGCCTCGTAGCGACCGATATATACATTAGCGCCCCGATGAGCTTCCGGTAAGGCCACTTCTTTCGATCCGATGGCGCCTCTTTTATTTCGCTATTGTTTGCACAGAGTTCCGAGGGCGTGACAACAGGGTTGCAATCTTCCATGCCATATGTCTTCAGCAGTCCACGAATGTATCCCTCCTGTGAAAATTGTATCTCACCTTCCTTTTGATTAATTTCAAGGCCAAGGCAGTATTTTGTAGGCCCAAGGTCCTTGATATCAAAATCTTGCAGCAAACCTTCTTTTATTTTCATGATCCACTCTATGTCCCGCGACGCAATTAGAATATCGTCGACGTAGACCAACACGAGCATGGTATCTCCTCCACGTTCTGTCCAATAGAGACAAGATTCGTTAATAGACGGTTTCAGACCCATCTCTTCAAGCTTTCTGTTGAGTCTCGAGTGCCACTGTCGGCCTGCTTGACGAAGACCATACAGGGCCTTTTTGAGGCGGCAGGCATTGCCTCCTTCCTCTAGATCCTTAATCATTTTCTTGGCTTGGGCCCCTACTTGGGATCTCTCATCAAATTTGTATACTATGTCTGTTAGTGACTCTTCCATCATCTCAGGAACTTTTATGATTACCTTTTCGTCCAACTCTCCGTTTAGATAGGCGGTGACAACATCAAATTGCCAAATTTGAAGTTTGAGATGGGCCGCAAGAGCCATTAACAAACGCATCGATTCGAGCCGGACGACCGGTGCGTACGTGCGATGGTAATCCACACCAAAACGCTGACTGTACCCTTTCGCCACGAGTCGAGCTTTTCGCTTCTCAATTTGGCCATTTGGCCGATGTTTGTTGGTCAAGACCAGGCGGCATCCCACGACGTTTTGACCTTGAGATCTCTGAATCACGTCCCACGTGTTGTTCATCACAAGACTCGTCATCTCTGATAGGATGGCACCTTTTTATTCCTCACGCTCGTCGCTGGCCATGGCTTCCTTGATGGATACTTCTGTCATACCAGCAAAAACGTCGTCGCCCCCCCTGTCTTGGCCGTCAGCATCAATTTCTGCAACCTCATCGTCCTCCTGCGTGGACGAACTCACTGTTCGGCAGAGTCTTCTAGGTCTCCCTCTGTTGCCCGTGCGCAGAATCCTAGGTCTGCCCGGCGCACGTCTCTCGACCTGTACTTCCTGTGACCTGGCGTCAGGTGTCTGAGATACTGTGATGCGCGGTACCTCTGCTCGCGGCAAACTGGGAATTACATTAATATAGTCAGGACAATAGGTATCACCTGTTCGATTTAGACCTACTGAATCCGTCAACACTTCCATCTCGTTCAGTATATCCGAATGTCCAGGTGATCGGTCGACGTCTTCCACAAAACGCACATCCCGTGCGACGATGATCCTTCGCGTATCTGGCAGCCATACTCGAAAGCCTTTCGATTCTCGTGGATATCCAACGAAGACGCCTTCGACCGACCTTGCCGCCATCTTATCCTTCGCGGGGTCCTTATCCAGCACATAAACTCTAGAACCGAATATACGAAGATCATTGCAATTCAAACTCTCTCCTGTCCATTTCTCATACGGAATTTGACCCTCCAGACTGCTTGTTGGACACCGATTACGCACATAGCACGCGGTTGCCACCGCTTCGGCCCAAAACGTCGCAGGTAATCCGGATTGCAAAATGAGACATCTGGTCATGTCAAGCAGGGTACGATTTTTCCTCTCAGCAACTCCATTTTTCTGAGGAGTGCAAGGAATCGTGAGTCTGCGCTCAATTCCCAACGCGGCAAGATATTTATCGAACTCCGAGTTGCAAAATTCCCGCCCATTGTCCGATTGAAGACACTCTATGCGCTCTCCAGACTGTCGCTCGACCAGGTTTTGATACTTCTTGAATGCCTCAAGAACTCCGCTTTTGTCTCTCAGAAAATATACTTCACACCACCTAGTGCTATCGTCTATGTAAGTAACAAAATATCTCGCACCATTTAAAGACTGTGTACGAAAAGGCCCGACCACATCGGAATGCACAATCTTTAGTCTCTCGGCGCATGGTTTGTTACCTTTTGGGAACGGCAGTGCTGTCATTTTACTCTTTAGGCACACATCACAACGCGTCAGCTGATCAATGTCACTCATGTCCACAGACACCCCAACTCTTTCGCGAATGACCTTCACTAAGTCACGAGAGTTCAAATGTCCAAAACGTTCGTGCCACTTGAGCAGCTCACTCCGCGTGGACTCGACATCAGCCCTGGCACACTCAACACCCTCACTTACATAGAAAAGATCACCTTTTCTGTTCGCGGTGAGTCTCACTTTGCCACTCTGATAGGTCACACACGCCCCGTCGCGATAAAATGTCACCACGTGTCCCTTGTCAGTGATCTTCGCAACCGAGACGAGATTCGACCTCAGGTCAGGTACAAAAAGAGTGTCCTTGAGCGCAATCACTCGTTGACCTTGATCAGTTGTTGTCGAGACATTCACAACACCGCGCCCTTTTACTTCTGCGGACGCATGACTCGCGAGATTCAATTTGCTCCGAGGAGATTCACCGAGGCACTGAAAAAATCTCACGTCTCCGCAAAAATGGGCCGTGCAGCCACTGTCCAAAATCCAGGGTTTTCCTGTCACACCGCGGTCACCACCGGTCGTTCGATCTGCTACAGACACTGACATATGGCACACATATGAATCATCCACTGCATTGGCGGACAGACCTTGTTTCGACCTTGATTGTTCTAGGGTCTTATCCGCATTCTTCTGTGGGCACACATGCGCCTTGTGACCAGGAGTATTGCACTTGAAACACACTATTCCAGGATTTTCCTTCGTCGGCTGCTTCAGCTCCTCCTTGCTCTTCTTTGGACGTCGAAACTTTGTTCGGCCTTTCCCGTGTGCTGTGATTGCCGTGACAACCTCACCACCAGTCTGTTTTCTCGCCTCGCTTTCCTCGATGATCTTGATTTTTAGCCCCTCAGCTGTGGGAAGTTCGTCTCTCGACTCAATCGCACATCGAAAATATTCATACGAGGCTGGCAGGCTATAGAGAAGCATGATCGTGAGCAGATCTCCATTTATTTGAATATCCAAGGCTTCTAACTTATCGACTACATCGAAAAATTTTGCCATGTGCTCTTTCACATCGCTACCTTCTTGCATGCGTTGAAGAAACAGCTGTTTGAAAAGTGTCGCTTTTCTGGCGGGGCCTCTGGATGCGTAAATTGATTCCAGCTTGAGCTATACGTCGTGAGACGTCTCACAGCCTCGAATCTGCTTGAGTTCCAACGGGTGAATTGATAGAATCAAGTCGGATTTCGCCTTCCTATCGGCTATTTTCCATGCATGAATCGCGGCATCCGCCGCGGCACCCGCTGCCCCACCTATGGTTACCGGCTCCGGCTTAACTTTATCGCCGATCACGTATTCCCATCCATCGTTTTTAATGAGAAGAGCCTCCACCTGCATCCGCCAAGTATCATAATTATCCTTCGACAGCAACTCAATGCGTAAAGGACCGAGAGTTGAGCTCGAAGACATAATTAGTCCGTACACTTCGAAAAATAATTTTTCACTTTTAACCGAGCACGTGCTATTATCCAATCTCAGCGTGCGCGTACCGAAAAAGTTTTATTCTTGACCTATTCTGGGCCCATAACCTGTTGATTATTTAATTTGGAGAGGCGGGATGGTCTTTTAGAGCGAAATAATTACTTTATAATTGAGCACAGAAAATACTTTTATTGTAATAATAAGGCGAACGACTTAAATACGCTGTCACGATGTTACTCACACGCGGGTTCGTCCAAGAGAGAGTGATACACGGATATATGCCGGACGATTCCGGAAAAGTCGGAGCAACTCGAGTCAAAATTAGTCTCGCGCAACTACGTGCGTATTGTACCGCGGCAGAATTCAAATTCTATTTAACATATATATATATATATAATAAGTATAACAATAATAAATTATAAATTAATATTAATAATAATAATAAATAATAAATTAATAATTATTAATGTATGATACATACATATTTTGCCTTTTCACGGATAAATTCCACTGCCTTCAATAATTCCATTACATCATATAGTCACTGCTGGTACCCTTGGCCATGACTTTACGTTATAGAATTTAATTAATTCGTAACAAATGTTGATATTTGCAATTGTTTCAGACCGTCGACTATCTGTGACTGTGGTTCCTGTTATACTGATCTTACGTAGATTGCCTGCATAGGAAGATAAACTCGACATGTACAAGGTCGTAAACCTAAACATAGGCTGTTTATGGCTCGCTTTCGAAATTTTTTCGGTCACGCTTGTATTTTCTTTTAAATTTCTTATAGATACACATTCCTTTACTAATTGTAAAATAAAATAAAAATCTAATTTTAATTTTCTAAAGTATTAATTTTACTTATTATTATTTAATATCGCCATGCAATAATTCGCGAACGCTACTGTAATATTATTACCCATGATACCTTTTTCTTACCGTATATTACTTCGTCTTTATATGACTCGAATTCATCGAAAAGTAATTTCAACAATTTATCTGCTTTGTAATTGGATGATCTCAGATATTCCACAAAAGTACCTGTAACAATAATTGTAATATTTTATTTTAACAACATATATGACAAATTTTTAATGAATATAAGTTTTTTATAAATATAAAATATGTAAATCCTGTGACATTTACATTTAATTACAAAATTCAAGTTCTTTCTATCGAGGAAAGGACTCTACTTTTTTTATAAATATAAAATATGTAAATCCTGTGACATTTACATTTAATTACAAAATTCAAGTCCTTTCTATCGAGGAAAGGACTCTACTCTATCTAACTCTTCGTCACACCTACACTCGCGGTCGCGACAAACTGTCGAATCTGTCGACTCACGTTTAACAGCCGGGCAAATTCGGCAAGTAAGGTGTACTACGTGCGACAGCCAACGGGACTCCTTAATCCGCACCGCCACTTCCGAACTCGTGCGCCCGCTCGTCAAGCTCGTTATGCTTCTGGGCGCGGATCGCATTCCGGGCGTGAATAACGCGGACACGCCGTCCGCCGGCACGTAAAACATTTCTCGACACTCACTCACTACACAATCATCACATCATCCACCGTAATATTTGTCGCACCTTATTCGTCTCATCCATCACCGCACTCACAATTATCTCATTATCGCCGCGCACTGCACTACACACTCGCCATTTCACATCACCGCGTGTTTTCATCGACTCAGCTGATCGTTTCACGCGATCATCACGTGTATCTCGCCGCGCCGGTGCGCGTCTACCCCACCATCGATCGCTATCGACTTGCGATTCCGCGGCCGAAATTCACCCACATCAGGGCCGGGCCGAGGAATTATGGCGTCCCGGACATGAGACCCAAATGTCGCCCCCTATTTCTTCTTTTGTAGCTTTCTCGGTCGCGTTTGCTCTTTGCATTACCCGGAATCACGATTTGCACGGAATACGTGCAAAAATCCATCTGTGAACACAGATCTCAGCGCCCCCCATGCCCTGGCGCCCCGGGTGGTTGCCCAGGTCGCCCATCCCACAGGCCGCTCCTGACCAACATACTAGGTTTGTTCGCGTTGCATGCCCCAACTTGCTCCTTTTTACTTCAATGCGCTCGTATTGGTCCAATTCGAGGAGTGCACCAATACGAGCGCATTGGAGTAAAAAGGAGCATGTTGGGGCATGCGACGCGAACAAACCTGTTGTCACTTTGCGACAAGGCGGGCGGGAATGTTCAAAACGCATAATAGAATATTATACGCATAATAAAATATTATACGCGAATAGAATATTCCAGAATATTCTAGACCGATCGATATTGAAATTCACAACAAATAGTTCCATCGTTTTTCTGTTTTTCAAAAAAAAAAACAACCGCGTCATAAATCAATCTGTCATCAAAAAACCTATCAAAAATATAAACAATTAACGGTATCGTAACGGTTTTGCCGAATAATTATATTACAACGAGCATGCGCGGTTTCTCACGGGCGCCTCGATTCATCAATAATTACCGCGATCGCTCGCTCGCGCATGCTTTCTTCGAGCCTTCGTTGCGTCAATTATAACAGCGGCCAATTACGAGTAATGCGCTCAGGTCACCTCGCGCAATATTCGAAATACTCGAAATTATTGGCGCTTCACGCGAAAGTGGGCTCCGTCCTGAAAATTATAAAGGAGGAGCTCACACCCGACTTGTCAGCCTTATCGCATTCCGCCGTGAACCGCATAACGCAAAACCGCATACTAGTTAAACCGCAAAATTCGTTGACGACCGCCGCTTATTCCGTACTCTGATTTCGATTACGTTTTTTTTCTGTAAAATAATTAACGTTTGTAATAAGTTTGTTAAAGTGTACTTTGTCATTAAGTGTGTTTGAAAATTAAATTCTTTTTATACAAAAGTGACTTATCCTGTTGTGTCGCGCGATCCTCTCTCACGCAGCGCGTTCGTGAACATTGACCAACGATAACTTTCTCAAATATCTCAAACTTCTAGTGATATTAAATAAACACAATACGTTACCAATTATCTTTGCAATAATTGCAAATAACAAATAATACTAAAACATTTGCAAAATGTTATACATATATCTATGCGGAATATATCACGCAAATAATTGTATATGTAAACGTGAAAATTGCATTACAGAAAATTAGTTAAAGGGAAAGAATAATGTTGTTTTTTAAATAACATATTTATCAAAAAATTAATTTGGTAGCATGGAAATTCTTTAAAGTTTTTACCATTTTCTTAATCATATTAAATTCGAATAATATTTATATAATAAAATAATAAGAAATTATACAAAATGATATAAAATTGTTATCTAGAACTTAATTAATTCGAATAAAAAATATTTTTAAAATGCAAACTTTTATGCAATAAATTAAATATTATAATAAGTAAAGTAATAAATTTGAAAAATATATAACTTAATAACAACGTTTTATGACCACAAAATAACTTTTTACCTACTTATAAGTGCTTGAATTAATTCTCGAATAATCGAAATACTAAATATTAATGCATTGTTAAAACTCTTATATTTGATACACGCTGGCTTAAAAAATGCGTTTGTTTACCAACATTAATATATATAACAGAGAAAAGTATAGAATCGAAAGGATCTGAATAGCTCAGCTGGAAGAGCAGTCGCCCGGCAAGCGAAAGGTCTCGGGTTCGATTCCCGATTCAGCGATTTTCGGATCTATATTTTTCTCTTGCATATCTAGGTCGCCCGGCAAGCGAAAGGTCTCGGGTTCGATTCCCGATTCAGCGATTTTCGGATCTATATTTTTCTCTTGCATTCATTTATTTATTTTCCGTAGGGGGGTTAAAGGGGTATTGAAATTAAATCTCAAAATATGAGATTATTTCATATTTAAAATCTTGGCCGTGTCCAAGTAAAAATTTGGTGCCTTGTGCACCGGTATTTAATTCTAACGAAAAATTATTTAGTTTCGTTAGGATAACGCATTGTCATCCGCGATTTGGCTCTTGTTGCCCGTCTTATACGTTAAATTTATATTTATATTACAGAGCCTTGTTAAAACTCTTATATTTGATACACGCTGGCTTAAAAAATGCGTTTGTTTACCAACATTAATATATATAACAGAGAAAAGTATAGAATCGAAAGGATCTGAATAGCTCAGCTGGAAGAGCAGTCGCCCGGCAAGCGAAAGGTCTCGGGTTCGATTCCCGATTCAGCGATTTTCGGATCTATATTTTTCTCTTGCATTCATTTATTTATTTTCCGTAGGGGGGTTAAAGGGGTATTGAAATTAAATCTCAAAATATGAGATTATTTCATATTTAAAATCTTGGCCGTGTCCAAGTAAAAATTTGGTGCCTTGTGCACCGGTATTTAATTCTAACGAAAAATTATTTAGTTTCGTTAGGATAACGCATTGTCATCCGCGATTTGGCTCTTGTTGCCCGTCTTATACGTTAAATTTATACTAAATATTAAGTTTTATATATGAAAATAAAAACTTAAATATATTAAAATTGCTATAAAAAATAGTTGACTTTATAAAATGCTATCTTTATATACCTCCAATATCAATTTCATTCTCGACTGATTCTTGTTTAGACAAATCAATACAATTAATAAAACTATTCTTTCAAAACAAGTTCACGTTCTGATTATATTATGCATATTTTTACATATAATTATTAATAAGACATTTTTATAAAAGAATTATAAATTATAAATAATTCTTCTAATAATTCTTTAATTATAAATAATTTTAAAATAGAATTATAAATAATTCTTTTGAATAAAAAATATCTTTTCAGAAGAAAACTCATTTTAGAAATAGTTTAGAGTGTCAAATCTTTAATGTTGTATAAATATCTGTTGTAATATATATATAGGTAACTGATTTAGCAAGAAAGTTATTTAAAGTTTAAAAATATACTAAAAGATTGTGTTTGTCATAGTATTTAACGTTTTATGCTGAAAAAAAACTATTTCATCAAATCACTGAAAACATTATTTTGTCAAATTACAAATATAAGTATGTAGAATGACAGAATTTATAAAAAATTAAAGATTTGTTACTCGTAGAAAAAATTAATGTTAAAAATCTTACTGCTATTTTCAAATCTCTTCACGAGCGTGTCACTGTAGCGCAAAATTCCTATGTGAAGGAGTAACTGGAGAATACGATAATCAATGAATATCGTAGACATCATATTCTTTGTCTCTAAATTAAATGTACATTTTGTTTCAAGATTATTCCATATATCGCCTACTTGTGATCCAGTCTTGCAAAAAAACGAACTGAAAAATAATTTAATAAAAATATCATTAAACTCAAAAAATAGAAAACGTAATGCGCTGAATTACTTAAACAAGTTTATAATAAATATAAAAATAAAAATTATATATCATATAAAAGTAAAATACTATATAAATTGTTTTACAAATTTTTATTATTATTGAATTGAAATGTGTTTTATAAGATACAATAAAATTTTCACTAATGTATATCTGATGCTTATGGATCTATTATATAGTCTAATATGTTCAAAAAAGTATTATTTGCTATAAATATTATAATGTATATAATTTTTTTAAATGCATTAAACCCATAAATTATAAATAAATTTGTTTAATTCAAAATTCTAATTTTAATTTTACAAAGTATTAATTTTACTTATTATTAATTTTAACATATATAAGATAGGCAATAAGAGCCAAATCGCGGATGACAGTGCGTTATTTTAAACGAAACTAAATTTTTTCGTTAGAATTAAATACCTGTGCACAAGGCACCAAATTTTACTTGGACACGGCCAAGATATAAAATTGGAATAATCTCTACAAGAGATTTTTAATTCCATGTATCCCCTATTCCCCCTAAAGAAATAAATGTGAGAGAAAAATATAGATCCGAAAGTCGCAGAATCGGGAATCGAACCCGAGACCTTTCGCTTGCCGGGCGACTGCTCTTCCAACTGAGCTATTCAGATCCTTTCGATTCTATACTTTTCTCTGTTATATATATTGATGTTGGTAAATAAACGCCTTTAAGCCAGCGTGTATAAATTAAGAGTTAAACTAGGCTCTGTAATATAAATATAAATTTAACATATATAAGATAGGCAATAAGAGCCAAACCGGCAAGCGAAAGGTATCGGGTTCGATTCCCGATTCTGCGACTTTCGGATCTATATTTTTCTCTCACATTTATTTCTTTAGGGGGAATAGGGGATACATGGAATTAAAAATCTCTTGTAGAGATTATTCCAATTTTATATCTTGGCCGTGTCCAAGTAAAATTTGGTGCCTTGTGCACAGGTATTTAATTCTAACGAAAAAATTTAGTTTCGTTTAGAATAACGCACTGTCATCCGCGATTTGGCTCTTATTGCCTATCTTATATATGTTAAATTTATATTTATATTACAGAGCCTAGTTTAACTCTTAATTTATACACGCTGGCTTAAAGGCGTTTATTTACCAACATCAATATATATAACAGAGAAAAGTATAGAATCGAAAGGATCTGAATAGCTCAGTTGGAAGAGCAGTCGCCCGGCAAGCGAAAGGTCTCGGGTTCGATTCCCGATTCTGCGACTTTCGGATCTATATTTTTCTCTCACATTTATTTCTTTAGGGGGAATAGGGGATACATGGAATTAAAAATCTCTTGTAGAGATTATTCCAATTTTATATCTTGGCCGTGTCCAAGTAAAATTTGGTGCCTTGTGCACAGGTATTTAATTCTAACGAAAAAATTTAGTTTCGTTTAAAATAACGCACTGTCATCCGCGATTTGGCTCTTATTGCCTATCTTATATTGTTAAATTTATATTTATATTACAGAGCCTAGTTTAACTCTTAATTTACTTATTATTATTTAATATCGCTATGTGATAATTCGCGAACTATACTGTAATATTATTACCAATGATTACCTTTTTTTCACCGTATATTACTTCGTCTCGATATGACTCGAATTCATCGAAAAGTAATTTCAACAAATTATCTACTTTGTAATCGGATGATCTGAGATATTCCACAAAAGTACCTATAACAATAATAATAATATTGTATATTTTAACAACATATATGTATATGACAAGTTTTTAATGAGTGTAAATTTTTTATAAATATAAAATATGTAAATCCGGTAACATTGACATTTAATTACGTTTTATACAGAGAATTACTTTTCTTTCGTCGGGAGAAACAGAGCAAATTTAAAAAAAATTTTACTATATCGATTACAAAAAGATATATAAATGTTATAAATTTATTTTAGCGTAATATCAGAATTTATACCGTGATATTTCTTCGACAAAACTTCTCCAACTTCATGTAAGATCCTAAGCCTTTCGTCTCTATAAGTAAAATTTCAATATCGCTATCGTTACATCGTAAAATATACGCTAACTCATTTTGTGTTATCTTTGTGTAATATTGAGGATTCCATATAGGTTTCTCTTCCTCCTGTAAATATTGTACATTATCAATTAATAAATAAGTAAAGCTGTCAATGCTATATATAAATTAAATTTTTCAACTAGCTAGAAACATGGGGCGGTTTCAAATAATGAAATAAAACATGTTAACTGAAGATTTTTATTTCAATAATCATTCCACACTCTTAGAAAAAGTGTGTTATTTATAATACATACATATATATAAATATATATATATATATATATATATATATATATCCTAAAAAAATCATAAAAATGAAAAGGTCAAGCCATGTTCAAAAGAAGGTACTCAAAAATTTAAACGATCTAATAATAAATTATCACGAAAAGTAACTGATATGTTATTCAAGGTGCCAGTTCAAAGTGAACATACGTAAAGTGTATATTGTCTAAATTTAGTAATAATATATTACCATGAAAAGTAACTGTGATATTTTATTCAAGGTGCAAGTTCACATTGAATATACACACACATAGTAAAACTGATTACAATTTGATTCTAGAAAATAAGTGCAATATGTTATTCTTAGTGCACAAAATATAATAGTCGTTTATAGAGATTTGATTTGAAATTCATACTAGCCCGTACAATGAAAAATAATTGCTCGTAATTCCAGAGTACCAATTTGTTAATGACTCAGAAAAATAACATGGCGTCCTGCCCTCAAAAAACTATGATGTTTCTCGATGTCCATTTAGAAATAATGTCGAAGCTCTTACAGAATAATTACTACAACATTTGAAATACGAAAAGTATTACATTAGAAGAAGATTAGATTAGAATAAGGATTCAACGTATTTTTAAAAGCTCTACACACACAACGAAGTAAATATACAAAACTATATACAAATACCTTTTTCTTCTGTGTTTCTGAAGAAAATTGTAAGTCAAATGAAATCTTGCACTTTGAGAACCATGTCACTTACTTTTCAAAGTCAAATTGATAAATTTTTTTTGTATATTTTAATGATATTTATTTCTCACTTGTATTTTGAATAATTAATATGTAATTTTTTAATTGTATATTACGACAAATAATCAATAAACTTTTTAAGCGTATAGCTTTATTGTAGTTGATCTGAGAACTGTACATTTATAAATTTTACTTAATATACACCCGTTTCGAGCAACAAGGCAAAGTTTTCTGATCAATAACTTACTCCCTAAAAATACGGTATAACACAAATCGAAAGTTGATACGAAAATTCGAAATTTTACTAAAGAAAGATTGGAGGTTTTTAATTTATACAATTTTCACAACTCTTATTTCAATTATTTATTCTACCCATCGAAAGTTTTTTGAGAGCAGGCCGCCATGTTATTTTTCTGAGTCATTAACAAATTGGTACTCTGGAATTACGAGCAATTATTTTTCATTGTACGGGCTAGTATGAATTTCAAATCAAATCTCTATAAACGACTATTATATTTTGTGCACTAAGAATAACATATCGCACTTATTTTCTAGAATCAAATTGTAATCAGTTTTACTTATATGTATGTATGTTCAATGTGAACTTGCACCTTGAATAAAATATCACAGTTACTTTTCATAGTAATATATTATTACTAAATTTAGACAATATACACTTTACGTATGTTCACTTTGAACTGGCACCTTGAATAACATATTAGTTACTTTTCGTGATAATTTATTATTAGATTGTTTAAATTTTTGAGTACCTTCTTTTGAACATGGCCTGACCTTTTCATTTTTATGATTTTTTTAGGATATCACTTACTTTTTAAAGTACAGATATATAGAGCAGCTTTCTAGTAATTCAAGTATCACAAATATATGTATTTTCGATTCTTATCAGATAACTTTGTATAAGTAACAATTTATGCAATACAGTTCAAAATAATTGAAATATATGGTATATATGTACATATATAAAATATATAATTATATTATAGTATACATATATATTTTATTTAATCATATATGTAAATGTTTGTATAATTGTAATAACTTTTAACGATACATTGCACATTTATTTCAATTGCAACAGAATGAATTTATATTCTTGTATGAATATTGAAAATAAAGAATGGGCCCCTCCATCGCCCATTCTCGTGAGAACGCAACCATATATTTTTTTTCGTCTCTCCGATTTTAACACGACATACATATTTCTGTCTGATAATTTTTTTCCTGATGATATTTTTTGAAATGTCATGAAGCCTAGGTCAAATTAGAAACTTATTGCACTCGTTTTAATGCAGCGCTTACAGCAGCTTTTATAAAGCGCCAGAGCAGCCGATATTATATTTTGGCGCTTACGGCAACTTTTATACAGCGCTAGAACAGTTGATGTTTTAATGTAGCATTTACGGCAGCCTTTATACAGCGCCATTATTTAATCTGTTCTAAGAACAATATGTATGCCCCTTGTGCTCCTTTGGGCAATTTTTTCTTGAACACTTCCATATCATTAGAGTAATACCATTCCGATTTTGTGTCAGCTCTCAACATACACGTGTAGTGACCACGATTCATTTCTTCACCTTCGTGAAATATAGCGCTTATTAGCTTGTACTTTTTTTTATTAATCGTGATATTACTCGTCGGCACGGCGGTAATCCGATTGTTGATAATTTTTTTAGAAGCACCGTTTACAAAAGTATATAAATTGAGCTGTATTACTACGACGGATAAAGTTGATTCAATTACGGTTTCCTTTTTCAACACGGTGCCCTTACATTCGTTACAATTGCCGTTTATCGTTTCCCATTTAGAAAATTCTACATTAATCAAACTTTGTAGAGTGACACCTTTTTTCCTTTTTAATGTCGAATGTATAGGTAATATTAACAAACTACTGCTTTCCAGCTTAGTTACATTGTAATTACATTTGACATTCGAGCAACATGTTACGTGCTTTAATTCGAGTTTTAATACATCATTGATGTCGGAATACGTCGACATTAGAGCCGTAAAAAATTCCGAAACATCTTGTTGTGTTCGTTCTTCGAAGCGTTTTCCGACAGATCTTCTAATCGCTTGAATGTTGCAATATTTACGTTCACCATACGCGCAGATAGCATCAATCAATGCATTCGATGCTTTATTTTTCAGTATTTGTTGCCTAATACGTACGCAATGAAACGCACATTGTAATATTACATTAGCGTAACACGAAACAGCATCGTTATTGCAAAGGCCATATATTTTCCACGTAACTATACTTTCTGGTTCCTCACAATCATAATTCTGCATATCATCAATAATATTAGGGATATCCCATCGACGATCGTACATTTTCACAACCTTTTTCTCGGACGGATTGATTTGTGGCAGTTCAGATTTGAATATAGATCTCAGTCGATTATATTCTACAATGGCTCTCGAGTTTGCTTTAACTGATGCTGGATTGAAATTTATCAAATGTAGGCCTTCCAATTTACTTACTCGTGACAAACCTACATAGGCTTGACCATCACTGAATACAGTCGTTCCTAAATCCATCATTGCATTGTTACATGTAATTCCTTCGATTATAAATAATTCGACATTCTTTAATTTGTCTCTCAAAGTTTTCAAGACCATGTCTGACAATTGCGTATATTTTGGTGTAGATTCATGACTAACCGGTAGTTGAAACATTCTATGGATTGTCAAGCCATCGATATTGAATGCTGCGATACCCGTGAGAGCAGATATGGCAGTCGTTTTTTCCAAATTTATTCTGATCCAATGTTTAATCATTTCAATTAGAAAACTTTTCCCTGTACCACCCTCGCCACTTACGTACAGTCGCAGAATCTGATTCTTATCTTGTAAAACTTGGCATACTCCATCAAAGACTCTTTTCTGGTTTTTGTTTAATTGCGACATCATTTGCGATAAATCAATCGGCTTGTCAATCTTACCAAAATCTTCCAGATCTTTCATCGCGTCGTCAGCTTCTATCGGATTACAATCCAATTCATCGTCATCGGATTTGTCTCTGTCTGCTGTTTTCACATCATTTTCGCGCTTCTCGATTAATTCAGCAACGTTCTCAAAAGCTTTCTGTATTTCTTCGAGCCTTTCGTGATATTTCATTGCCTTCGTTAAAACAGACTCTGAATTCTTAAAGGCATCCGTGTAAGTCTCGAATGTACCTTTGAGTTCACTCAAATCTCTCCATGGTTTGAACAGAAGAAGCAGCGAGTAAAAGTATTTTTCGGGCTCAGTTTTTATATTAAATCGATAATGGTTAATTAAATAACCCTTTTTTCGTTTTTTTAAAAATAAACCCGATGCCAGTTTGTAACATTTGACTTCGTCATTATTTGACATCTGTTTCGTAATTTCCCAGAATCTGGCAAAATCGTACAAATTCAATGATTCTAATTCCTGAGGTCTATTTGGATAGTAATCATCGATGAGTGACGAACAGTAAATATTCGTAGAATTTTCATCAAGAGCTTAAATTTCATTAAATGTTTTAACTTTTCTATTTCTCACCTCATTAACATCGATCCATTTGACCATGGTATCATTATCCGTACCGTAGAAGGGATTCCCTAATAGTGTATCCGCAGCTTCTAAAGCACCGCATTCTCTGTTATTTAATAAACGCATTGCAAAATTTCACAGTTTCGTTGCCAAGGACTTATTCGAATCTATCACTTCAAAGTCTGTATTGCATTTTTCCGACTTTGTCGTGTATTTTGTTAAATATAAGAATTTAAAAACTCTGATTTTTCTCTAATAAATTGTATGTCCATATTTCCCTCCCAGGCTAATTTGATAGACGGATTATAATCATTTATAAACCTTTCCGACTCCTTGCGAGGAAGATCGTATAATCTGCTCTTACTGCGTAAATTTTTTCTACCGACTATCGAAGTACGTCTTTTAAAACGAAATTCTCAGTAACTGGCCGAGGAAAATCGAACCGACACATTCTGTATATATTAGTTTCCGTTTTTTTCGTACGCATGCAATACGAGTTATGTTTATGATTCTGATCACTTATTACCGTATCGTACAACGTTGGCGAAACATTTTCATCTGGAATTTCACACGTTACGTATTTTTGAATAAACGTAGCAACTTCTTCATCCGGCGATTTTCCTAATACTGGAGCATCTTTTATCCAAATCATACAATGCATGTGCTGGATACTTCTACGTTGATATTCCAGTCGCCAGAAGTAATGAATAACCTTTCCTATTGGATTATCGGACAAACAAATAAAATTAATCATGGCTTTGAATTTTATGCACATGAATCTAGAAGTACTTACAGGATCGTATGCGATTAGTTCGCTGATGCCTAACTTCTCTTTATCGGGATTCATATCTCGTAAATATTCACCCAAATCGGACCATTTCCATTCACTAGGACTCAAAGTCAAAAACCACGTCGCTGGACCGTAATGCAAAGTCATGCATTTTACATTATTGCACGGTTGTCGCCAAAATTGATCCGTATTTCTCAATTTTGCGAAAATACTCATTAAATTCGATTCTAATTGGTAACCTTTCAATTCCTTCAAGTATCTACCAGCAGTGTATCTCTCTCGTGGGTTAGTAACCATCATCGTATAATAGATACCACTTTTCAACTGTCGGTAGTTAGCATCATTGAGAAGGAAGAACAGATACTGCAGATTCAACCTGAATCTATTATGTTTCGACATCAATCGTGTTCTAATAAATAAATATTCCGGCAATGCAAAGTTTCTATCTTCTCGTTGTTCATTGACACCATCAGGATATAAATCAGGGAAACACATGACATCCAGATATTTATAACGATTATCCATTGGAAAATCTTCAATTTTCACCATTTGATAAAGCTTTAATGCAGATTCGTTATCGATTCTTTTCGCGTGTATTGGGTATATTGTATACTGATCGTTAATATCCGAATGTTCAGTGATTTGTGTGAGAAAAGCCGTACGTTTTAAAACGGTTTGATCATTATTATTTTTGTTTTGCTGTACATTGTACAAATTCAATGCTGGTAATTCCTCAACCACCTCATTTATTTCGTCATTGTCGCTTTCCTCATCGACAATCCTATATTCTGTTTCCTGCAACTTATCCTTTAATAGATCATCAGATGACGCTGGAAGACAAATTTTTGAGTAATGATGATTATTTTCTTTCAACCATTGTAAAGTCTTATACATTTTATTAATATCTACCAAATTTTCCCAAACCACTTTAGATTTCTTGGGTATACCTCGAACGAGAATGTGCAACTCGTGATTCAAATTTATAGGATCTTCCGGAGGACATACCTTATCCAATGTTTCTTGTAAAGGCAGAGGCAAATGAAATGTTCTACCTTTTTCTAAACGGAGTTCGATTATATAAGTTTCTTGATTTAAAATGTGCTATATTTAAATCATTTAATTATTTTTTTCGTTCAAGTACAATTAACAGCAAAAACTGCATATACGTAGGTATGTATTTGACTCTACTGCCATTACTTGAAACAAATACATTATTCGATATTAACAAATTGGAACTCTGGAATTACGAGTAATTATTTTTCATTATACAGACTAGGTTTAAATTTTTGAGGACCTTCTTTTGAACATGGCTTGATCTTTTCATTTTTATGATTTTTTGGAGATAGGGTGAGAGAGGACGAATGAGGGTAAGAGAAGACGAAATAGGCGAAAGAGGGTGAAAGAGAACGAAAGAGGGTGAGAAAGGACGTACGAGGGTGAAAGAGGTGAGAGAGGGTGAGAGAGGATGAAAGAGGGTGAAAGAGGACGAAAGAGGGTGAGAGAAAACGAAAGAGGGTGAAAGAGGACGAAAGAGGGTGAGAGAAGACGAAAGAGTGTGAAAGAGGTCGAAAGAGGATGAGAGAGGGCGAAAGAGGGTGAGAAAGAATGAAAGAGAGTGAGAGAGGACGAAAGAGAGTGAAAGAAGGTGAAAGAGGACGAAAGAGGGTGAAAGAGGGTGAGAAAGAATGAAAGAGGGTGAGAGAGGACGAAAGAGAGTGAAAGAGGGTGAAAGAGGACGAAAGAGGGTGAGAGGGAATGAAAGAGGGTGAAAGAAGACGAAACAGGGTGAAAGAGGGTGAGAGAGAATGAAAGAGGGTGAGGAGAGGACTAAAGAGGGTGAGAGAGAATGAAAGAGGGTAAAAGAGGACGAAAGAGGGGTGAAAGAGGACGAAAGAGGGTGAGAGGGAATAAAAGAGGGTGAAAGAGGGTGAAAGAGGGTGAGAGAGGACGAAAGAGGGTGAAGTAGGACGAAAGAAGGTGAAAGAGGACAAAAGAGGGTGAGAGGACGAAAGAGGGTGAAAGAGGACGAAAGAGGGTGAAAGAGAACGAAAGGGGGTGAGAGGGAATGAAAGAGGGTGAAAGAGGGTGAGAGAGAATGAAAGAGGGTGAGAGAGGACGAAAGAAGGTGAAAGAGGACGAAAGAGGGTGAAAGAGGCGAAAGAGGAGTGAAAGTGGTGGTGGGAGTGGGGGTGGGGGTGGGGGCGGAGGGCGGTATGTGGGAGGAAAAGGGGTGTGTGGAAGTTGAGGGAGGTGTGAGTGAAAGGTGAGAAGAGATTTATATATATATATATAATCCTGATGACGTCAGCGGACAGAGAAGACGACGTTACTTCATTTTTCATGAAAAACGTCACTTTTTGACCACTTGTATCTCCAGAACGGCTTGACCGATTTTAATTTTTCTTGGCTCAAATTACTCGTGGCGATGCCGCCTTTCAAGTTATATTACGTGCAATTCAAAATTTTTTATATTTTAGTAGTTCTACACCCCCAAAAAATGGACTTTGATGGTGCAGGATAAGGAGACTTGTAGTGTCTTTTAAGGTCTTTTAGAGTTTGAATTAAGGTCTTTTAGGGTTTGAACATGGCCGGAGACACTACCGCGTCTCCTAATATATAATCCTGATGACGTCAGCGGACGCGGACAGAAAAGAAGAAGGAGAAGAAGAAGAAGAAGAAGAAGAAGAAGAAGACAACGTTACTTCATTTTTCATGAAAAACGTCACTTTTTGACCGCTTGTATCTCCAGAACGGCTTGACCGATTTTATTCCTTCTTGGCTCAAATTACTCGTGGCAATGCCGCCTTTCAGGTTATATTACGTGCAATTCAAAATTTTTTATATTTTAGTAGTTCTACACCCCCAAAGAATGGACTTTGATGGTGCAGGATAAGGAGACTTGTAGTGTCTTTTAAGGTCTTTTAGGGTTTGAATTAAGGTCTTTTAGGGTTTGAACATGGCCGGAGACACTACCGCGTCTCCTAATATTAATATTTGAAATTATTATAATTTATAGTAAAATTTTTACATTATTTGTCAGAACCATGCATGTAAGGTTATTTTTACTAACGTTATAGGAATCATAACTATAAAAATGAATATCCCAACTATAATTATTTTACTATGCAATTATAGTTACAAGTATTATACACTTTTCTCTCAGTGTAACATAATAATTTCTCTCCATTGCTACAGTAGCATTTCCCTTATCCGCTCTTGTGAATAAAATGTCAGGATTCTGTTTAATAAATTTACTCGTTGTTTTTATCATAGAATCTATTTTAATTTGTGTCTTTTAGACCCATTGTTTAAAAAATTCGAAAGTTGAGGAATTGCTATGTTGCAAATCGTAGTAAGATTCATGACTTTATTCCTCTTGGTATTGCATTCTAAATCTTTGATGAACTCATAAATAGCGGTTCTTTTGTCTATGTTTAATGGAAGGCTAAATTTGCTGCCCATTTGTAACAAATTGGTAACATTGAGTGGGATTTGTGTGTCCGTTAGATTAATGAATCATTTTTCGTTAGTGCGATTCAACGGATTGACTTCTTTTCCAGCAAATTCTTTTGGTGTAATCAAATTATTAATAATGTTGACATCTCTATTCTCCGTTATTGTTGATAATGTGTATCTGTTAGACTGAGAGGATTCTTTTTTACCAATGACACAATTAAAATTAATCGGCTTGATACTGTTGATATATTCAGCTTTTTTTAACTTAGTTAGCCATGTGAATTTTTTCTTATGTATATGATATAATTTGAGCCGTAGTTATTGAATGAGATAGTATGATGGTTTATAATCCCATTCCATATGTAAGGAGGAAGAATGTTAATGAGAATCTGAGAATATTTGATGAGGTTTTTTTTGTGAGGAATCAGCCATTCTGTGTAGATCAAATATTTCTATGTTTAAAATTTCTGTTTTTAATCTGTGCAGTACTCTGTTTAGTTTACGTAAAGACTTATAGTGACACACATTAAATCTATCGTTACAAAAATGTTTCAAATGTTTCGGGAATAGCTTGTGATATTTACATTGTTTTAGAAACCGCAACTTGGAAAACGTTCTTATTAAAATATAATTATCATCTAACCAACGTCTCACATAATTAATCGTATGTACGCTGTTTGAAAACCTTATGTCTTCGGGATACCGAATCCAATATTCATACAAATGATAGCTCCTTTAATATACAATCAATTTATTTTTCAAGTTAAACCCCAATGGTTTATTTAAACAATATTGAAATTATATTTAATACTACATACCAAGTTTGACAATTAACGAATCTTATATTTAAATAAGAACTAGTATGCAACATGAGATTCTCACATTTGAACAAGAACCAAATGTTCAAAATTACATAAAGTTGAATATACAATATAAAATGATAATAATAATAACAAGTAGACTGTATAAAATAGACGGAAAGAAAATCCTTTGATTTTCTTTATATATGTATGTAATCAACCCTGTTTGTGAATTAAGCACATGAAAAGTTTATCGGTATTTAATTAATGAAATTCAATCAACATCTGAATAAAAAAGATAAATCTCTTTACATGACAACATAAGCTTTTTGAATAATAACACAAGCTAAATACTAGAAATACAACATGAGCATACAATTACAATTATAACAAGAGCATATAAGGACAATTATAACATAAGCATATAATAACATAAAACAAATACGTTCGTACATAAAGACATTACATGACTGAGCATAAGGAGATTCTTCAAAATGAAATCGTATAATATATGGTAACTTTAAAGTAGACTGTATGAAAGTAAGTTAAAAAATAATCCTTATTACTGACAGGTAAAATAAATGTGCATAGATGAAAAGAATAAGTATCATCCGAACAGAATTGAGTATGCAAACAATACAATATATACAGGGTGTAAAAAAATTAGACCGACAAACTTTGAGGGGAAATAGAGGACATAAAAACAAACATATTTTGTTAATAATGTTTTTCTCTACGACGCTCCGTTTTAATATTATAGCGTACAAAATAGGAATTTTATGATTTTTACAAAAAACAAACATATAAGTGAAAAAATTAAATTGATTTCAATTACACATATAATTTTAATTTTTTTTAACTCAATTTATAATACATGTTTAAAAATTCTTCCATTTGCTTCAATACAAAGATGACAACATCGAAACATTGATTCTCTCACACGTTCGAAGACTGAAGGAATATTTTGAATCTGATATGCCGCAG
This sequence comes from Nylanderia fulva, assembly GCF_048542155.1. Lineage (NCBI taxonomy): Eukaryota > Metazoa > Arthropoda > Insecta > Hymenoptera > Formicidae > Nylanderia > Nylanderia fulva. The sequence continues at coordinate 140,821 of NW_028190292.1, forward strand.
CAGTAATTCGGGCTACTAATTCTTCTTCTGTTTCAATCGGTGTCTCATAAATGAGAGTTTTCATGTGCCCCCATAAAAAAAAGTCAAGCGAAGATAAATCTGGTGACCGGGGAGGCCATGCGATAGGACCTCCTCAGCCTATCCAGCGCTCATTAAATCTTTGGTCCAAGTAATTGCGCACAATAGTACTAAAATGGGCAGGTACTCCATCGTGTTGGAATCACATTTGCCTTCTTGTGACAAGTGACACGTCTTCTATGAGTTCTGGTAACACTTCCTGGAGAAAAATACGATAAATATTGCCATTCAGTCTTAAAGGTAAAATGTACGGCCCGATAAGGAATATTAATAATACCTGCCCATACATTAACCGTAAATTCCGTTTGATGTGATCGAATAAATGTAGCATGAGTATTATCCTGACTCCAAACGTGAGAGTTGTGAGTGTTAAACATGTCTGTTCTTGTAAAACTTGCTTCGTCAGTAAATAGTACTAAAGAAAAAAATTCGGGGTGTGTTTCGCACTGCTGCAAATACCATCGCGCAAATTCTAAACGTCGTGGATAGTCTTCAAATGTTAAACTTTGTACACGTTGCCGATGAAATGGATGTAATAATTGTTCACAAAGAACATTCCATACATTTATATTACTTGTTCCAATGTTCAATGCAATTGCACGTGTACTAGTGGAAGGATTGTTTTCTATTTCTGCCAAAACTTGCTCTTCAAATCGCAGAGTTCTCACTGAACGTCGTCGTCCTTGTCCATTCGATCTTCTAAAAGAACCATTCTCTCGCAAATGCCGATGAATGGATTCAAAAATGGAATGATGTAGAATGCGGCGACCAGGATATCGTTGTTGATAAAGTCTCTGTGCTGCCCGTCCATTGCAATTAGCTGCTCCATAAGTAAGATGCATGTCACTCAATTCAATCCAAGTATATCGCTCCATAATGATAAACAAATCATATTAAATTTAGTAAGATAGAATTGAAGACTTCTGCTCCATTGAGCGTTTGAATAAATACTACATAGACTAAGACCAAAACGAAATATCGTAGAGAGAAATATTAACAAAAAATGTTTATGTTGAAGTCCTCTCCTGATAAAAACAGTACGTGGAATCCACGTTATAACGTGGATTGCACGTACTGTTTTTGTCGGGCTGTTTGCCCTCAATACTGTTTATTAATGAAGCGTGCTTCACAAAGGTATTTTGTATTTACTTTTACTTTATTTTTATATCTTTAACTTTTACAACTCTTATCGATGAAGCATTGAAACAGAAACAGAATCGTTAATCCGAATTTCGACGTTGTCATTTTTGTGTTGAAACAAATGGAGGAATTTTTGAACATTTATTATAAATTGAGCTAATTATTTGCGAATTTTTGTTCCGTTCTTTTGTTAATTGTTTTTTGAAGATTAAAATATATAATGTGTAATTGAAATCAATTTAATTTTTCCACTTATGTGTTTGTTTTTTGTTAAAATCATAAAATTCCTATTTTGTACCCTGTAATATTAAAACGAAGCGTCGTAGAGAAAAATATTATTAACAAAATATGTTTGTTTTTATCCTCTATTTTCCCTCAAAGTTTGTCGGTCTAATTTTTTTACACCCTGTATATATATATATATTGAAAGATGATTCTTGTTCTTAATCAATTTATTTCCTAAGTACAAACTAATGACTCCCGCACGTATATTTCTTATCGACAACTATATAGCGCTTCTCAAAAGAGAGTGACAGTTAGTCGCCGGTCTTTTTGGAGCAGGGTCTTCGAACAGTGCCCCACTCCTGTTACGCTCCTGTGTTGCGCCTGCTCGGATGCGCACGCAATGAACAGTTGTGAAAGATGTATAATACGCAATATGACGAGTTCCGCCGGACGCACGCATATATCTTACAGCTCGGCTAGCCTGATATGAACTTCGCCTCGAAGTTTATTTTAAACAAATTAGTAAGTTTACAGATAACAATATTTAATGATGAACAATACATCGCTAGCCTATCATATGTACATCGCGTTAGACTACGTTATCGAGTTACATTCTTTCTCTCTTTTTTTCTCTTTTTACATTACTACTATTATAACTATACATTAACTTATATTTACTACAATCATTTTACATTTAATTAACACTTATTCTATAGATTTTTCCGGCGCCTTGACCCATGGTTTAATACGATCGCAAGATAGTATAGTGTTCAAAGGTTTTTGGGTTATATTGAAACCCGGAATATCCTGCACTACGTACCGATGGTTTCCTAGAACCTTTGCAATCTGGTAAGGCCCTTTATAATTCGGTTTTAACTTAGAACTGATTCCTATTTTTCCTCGATCGTCCCTAACGAGAATACAATCTCCTATGTTATACACTGTCGGTTTCTTGGAATGATTGTCCCGATACATCTTATTATATTCTCTGACTACCTCAGTTGCCCGCAATGCATTTTCTCTACTATTTTCTCTATCTTTTTCCAGATTCACGTCAGTATTGATGAGAGCTTGCGTAAACCTGGCTAGAGAACTATCATTGTGGCCACGTTGGTCGAAGCCAAACATAATTTTTACCGGAGTAGCCTTTATAGCGGAATGGTAAGTATTGTTAAGTACATATTGCATTGTGTTTAACCGTTCTTTCTATTCGCTTGGAGTATCTATTAATTTGGTAAGAGATGACTTAATAAATCTATTCACCCTCTCAACCATACCATTTGCCCAAGGTGCTGCCACCGCAACCTTCCGATGCTTGATATTTTTGTCTTTAATGTATTCTAAAAATTCTTTTGATGTAAATACCGAACCCCTATCTAAAACTATTTCTTAAGGCTTCCCAAAAACTGATATTATGTTATTAATACAAATTAAAGCTTCTTTAGTCCCAGTAGACTTTGTAGGAAAAAGCCATGTGAATCTCGTAAAGGCGTCAATTATTATTAAAATGTGTTTATAATTGTCTGCAGATTCTTGTAACGGACCGAAGTGGTCAATGTGTATAATATCAAGTGGCATCGTGGGGAAAGTTGTGTTTCCCCCTCAAAACGATTTGAAGAGCTATTTGACATCACGCAGGTGAGACAATTATTTATATAATCCTGTACTCTCTTTCTCATTGTCGGAAACCAGAAATTTTTACTAAGGCTTTGATATGTTTTCTCAGCGCCGCAGTGAGATAAATCATCGTGGTGGACACGCAACATATTTGTCACCATTGACTCCGGAATTACGAATTTAAGTCTATCTTCTATTTTTTTATATACCAAACCGTCATTTAACTCAAATTTATCACTATCTTCTACTTCTAGGTGCTGACTGATTTCCAGAATTCTTGGATCGGACAGCTGTAAAAACTCTAAACGCCTCTCCAATGGAAGGTCGTCTACATGGGCCACGCATCTGCTGAGGGCGTCAACGTGAGCCATGCGACTTCCTGGACGGTGCATTATGGTAAAAGTATAATTCTGAAGAGCCAATGTCCACCTGGCTATACGCGGATTCAGATTCGCCTTATTAACTGCATAAACAATAGCATTACAGTCCGTAATAACTGCAAATTCAATACCGTAGAGATACACGTGAAATCGTTCTATCGCACGCACTATAGCTAGTATCTCTAACTCGTAGCTGTGATAATTCTTTTCAGCCGCATTGGTGCCGGAGCTAAAGTACGCTACTGGGGACCATTTCCCCTCCTGCTGCCACTGCAACAGAATCGCCCCGTACCCTAGACTGCACGCATCTGTATGAAGCTGAGTCTCTGCGGAGAGATTATATAAACTCAACACCGGAGGTGAGGTCAATTCCCTCTTTAGTGAGTTAAACGCTTCTAGGCACGAACTATCAAAACTGTAAGGCACGTTTTTCTTCATGAGATTTTGCAATGGCCTAATTTTAATAGCGTAATCTTTGATAAATTTTCTAAAATAGTTGATGAGGCCTAAGAACCTTTGCAATTGTAATCGGTCCTTCGGAGGACTATAGATTCTTATTGCCTCTGTATGTCGCGGACTAAGTGTAATCCCGTTTTCTGAAATCCTATATCCTAAGAACTCTATCTCTTTTTTCAAAAATTTACACTTTTCATAATTTAATTGAAAATTATGGCTTTTCAAAATAATTAATACACGTTCTAACATTTCAAGATTTTCCTCGACGGATTCGGACGGAATCAAAACATCATCTATATATACAAGTATTTTATCCGCACGAATCAACGGATTGAGGATCCGTATCAATCTTTTCTGGAATTCCGCGGGTGATTCTGAATAACCAAAAGGTAAGCGAGTATACTCGAATTGACCGTCTGGCGTAGCGAATGCGAAATATTTAGTTGAATCCTTGTGTACTTTTATTTGATTGAAACTGTCTTTTAAGTCTAACAATGTGAATACTTTTTTATTGCTGAGTTTCGCGAGACAGTCTTCTATAATTGGAAACGGATATTTCTGCTTGATAACCCGACTATTCAACGGCCTCAAATCTACACATAATCTCATTTGCCCGTTCTTTTTCCTTATAGGAACTACTCGAGCACAATACGGGGAGATACTAGGCTGAATTATTCCCCGTTCGAGAAGATCATCGGTGATTTTTCTGAGTTCCAACCGCTCAGCATTCGCGAAACGTTTCGGAGCGAACGCGTAAATCGACGGGTCTTTAAGATGAACTTCGACGGTGTTATTATCTTCGACCGGTACGATATTTTGGTTTTTTATATGACAAACAAGTTTACTTAATTTGTCTTTTGTCTCGGTGTCAAAATCTATGTTGTGATTTTTAATAATTTGTTCCAGATTGTTTTGCTCGGCCTCGATACAAAGCGGTAAATACGCAAACAAATTGGTTTTGTCTCGGTCGCCCTTCGCGCCTGGCTCATAAACAAATGTAAACTTTTCCTCAATTATAAACTCGCGTCCCAAAATTATGTCTCCTTGAAAGGTGTTCGAGTCGAGAACATACAAATTTACTGAAATTATCCGGTTTTCTAGGCATGATATCCCGATTTTACTTTTATATATGCCTAAAATTTTAAGTGGTTTATTTGACAAGTTCCGCAACGGACTTTTAATTTTTAATAATTTATTTCCCGGCTCTATAAATTTTTCCAAAATATTGTTCTTTATAAATGATACCGGACTACCGGTGTCCACTAACGCGGTCAAATTACAACGCCTGTTTTCCAGGTAACTAACTCTAATAAACGGATCTGTAACTGACAATAAAGTACGCTCCGCCTGGACTACCGCGACGCTATCAGACGCATGAGTATCCGCAGACACATTCGCCGCCGCAATTCCAGAGGAATTCTGCGCTCGCCCGGGAGTCTTAGACTCCTTTTTTTTTAAATCGGGCAGTCGAATCGCCTATGCCCTCTTTCTTTGCAATAGAAACACGCTACCTTGTTTCTGCATTCCTTGAACGTGTGCCCTTTCTTTCCACAGTTCCGGCAGGCTCCGTCCTTCGGCTTCGGCTGCTGCCCTTGAGATGACGGCTTCCTCTCCCAGTCCGTGGCGCCCTGGGTGATTGTCCGCATCCTCGCCAAAAAGCCTTCCAAAGTGTCGTCGGACACCGCCAGCGCCGTCGCTCTGAGTGATGTCGGCATTATTCCGCTCACCAGCAACTGGATCCTGTCACGATCAGGTATGTCCATCTGGTGCATCAGCGCCAGCTTATCGATGGCGTAATCTTCGAATGTCTCCTTGTTGGAAGTCCACTTCCTTGCCTCAATTTTTTGCATGGATCTATAAAATGGAATTTTCCTGTCAAAGATTTTTAATAACTCTGACCTCAAGCCGACCCAGGATTCAACGGCCAGATCTCCCTGGATGTCAAACCATCGCCTAGCCGACTTGGTCAGTTTGCTCGATGCTGCCAATAATGTCGCTCCGTCCGTCGCTCCGTGGACCTGAGCAACCTTGTCCACTCTGCGGACCCAGGAGTGGACGTTGTCGTCCTCCGTGCCACCGAACTCCGGGATTTGATGAGCCAACGCCTGCACCGCCGATCCTGACGACCACGACTCCGTCGAGCGCCGTCCTGCTTCCTCCTACGGGGACACACGAGGTGAAGTATCTCGCTCAACCTCCCTCGCCATGCCTGCCTGCGTTTGCGCCGGTCTCGCCTCCCTCTGATCAATTAGCAACTGGAGAATCTGTCCTAATGTCTCGTGTTGTAGCTACATCGCCGCTCCCATCTGGTCGTGCTGCCTCTGCATCGCCACCAGCATCTGCTTGAGGACATCCGCCGATTCCTGGGAGTCTCGTCGTTGCTGCGCAGCCTTCTTCGGAATAGCACCCGAAGTCGTCGGTCTCGGAGAAGCCAACTGCATCATCTCCTCGACCGGACCATGAGTCTCTAGATGTGTCATGATCACGTCTATGAGCGAGTTTCGATTTCCCGAGATTGGCAACCGATACTTCGATGCCTCTAATCTCAGCTCCTCGTGAGAGAGATTTTCTAATTGTGCTCGATCCATTTTACCGCGAGCTCGAGTTTTCATGCAAGTAGAATACTTTTCTCGTTAAATTTAAAAAAGCCGTTGTTTTAACAACTGTGTACCTGTGTTTTAACAACTCTTTTATTATTCTCTTTGTCCCAAATGACCTCTGCTTCTGGATCTCTGTGAAGCCTGAGCTGAATCCCATTTCTGAAGTTGAAAGATGATTCTTGTTCTTAATTTATTTCCTAAGTACAAACTAATGACTCCCGCACGTATATTTCTTATCGACAACAAACGAGGGTCACTATTTATATTTCGGGAATTGGCAACACTGATGTCATGTGAGTCCATCTGACGGTTCCATCGTAAAGTTTGACATTTTTGACGATATACGTACTCAGAACATTTTGTCATACGGACGCTATTTGTTTATTTTATATTTAGTTGAAAGTTTCGTCTCGGCAAAAAATGGAACTGAATCGTGAACATTTTCGTGCGATGATTTTTTACGACTTTCGACGTGGATTATCACAACAAGAGTGCGTCAATCAACTTAATTTGACTTTTGGCGATGAAGCTCCATCAAAAACCACTGTGTATCGCTGGTATAGTGAATTCAATCGTGGTCGTAGTTCGCTGTCCGACGAGTTTCGTGAAGGTCGTCCAAAATCGACTGTAGTGCCAGAAAACATCGATGCTGTGCACGAAATGATTAAGCAAGATCGTCATGTAATCTATTGTGAGATTGAGGCATCCCTAAGCATTAGTTCCACCAGCATATATACGATTTTACATGAACACTTAGCTGTGCGAAAGTTATGTTCGCGTTGGATCCCACATAATTTGACAATCGCTCAAAAAAAGGCTCGTGTCGATTGGTGCAAAGAAATGCTTAAGAAATACAATCGCGGTGCTCCAAAAGACGTTTATAAAATCGTGACAGGTGACGAATCATGGATATATTTGTATGAGCCCGAAAGTAAGCAGCAGTCGACTGTATGGGTGTTCTAAGATGAACCAAATCCAACAAAAGTTGTTCGCGCACGAAGCACTTCAAAGAAAATGGTAGCCTGTTTCTTCGGAAAAACTGGTCATATTGCAACAGTGCCTCTAGAGGATCGTAGAACAGTAAATTCTGAGTGGTACACAACCATCTGTTTGCCAGAAATCTTTGGTAAAATAAGGAAAACAAACAAGAGACGTCGGATTGTTCTTCATCATGACAATGCGAGCTCTCACACATTGGCTCAAACAAGAGACTATTTGAGCACTCAATACATCGAATTGATGGGTCATCCGCCGTACAGCCCTGATTTGGCACCCAATGATTTCTTTTTGTTCCCATCCGTGAAGAATAAACTGCGTGGTCAACGATTTTCATCGCCCGAAGAAGCTATTGAAGCGTTCAAAAATCATGTTTTGGAGATACCTCATTTGGAATGGAATAAATGCTTTGAAAATTGGTTTAAGCGCATGCAAAAGTGTATCGATCATTGTGGCGAGTACTTTGAAAAACAATAAAAATATATTCGCAGCTTAACTATTTGTTTTTGTTCCTACTCCCGAAATATAAATAGTGACCCTCGTATAGCGCTTCTCAAAAGAGAGTGACAGTTAGTCGCCGGTCTTTTTGGAGCAGAATCTTCGAACAGTGCCCCACTCCTGTTACGCTCCTGTGTTGCGCCTGCTCGGATGCGCACGCAATGAACAGTTGTGAAAGATGTATAATACGCAATATGACGAGTTCCGCCGGACGCACGCATATATCTTACAATATATATATATATATATATATATATATACGAATAATTATACATTAATAGTTATATCTCTTAGGGATATAACAATTAATATTTGATAACAAGATATTTGTCACTTAAGTACATAATTTTAGCCTTTCTTTTCATTGCAATTTCATATATGATTTTATGATATTTTAGTTGTATTTTCATTATGTTTGTCACTATATTAAACGCTTATGGTGATACATAAATTATTTAGTGACATTATATAAGATTTTAAATTATATTACCTCATCTATGTTCAGTTATATTCTTATTGTATTTATTCATTTATTCAACATCAGTGGTGTTATAATTAAGCATATTATTTCTTTGTATTTGATGGTATCGTTTATGTATATCACCTGTCTATGTTCATTTGTGAATTGACTCTATATATATATATATATATATATCTTGTTATCAAATATTAATTGTTATATCCCTAAGAGATATAACTATTAATGTATAATTATTCGTATTACATCCGCTTGACGACGGACACTGACCGCATAAAAACGCATACGCTGCGAGATATACATGGAACCGAAATTGCTCAACGTGCAAGCAAAGCAGAAGGACTTTGAATCTGCTTCGCTTGCACCTAGGTTCTTGACCGAGGAGGCCCATTGCCAGGCACCCCTTCCGATCAAGGAAATTCCAAAAAGCGATATTATAAAAAGGGAGCTAGAGTCGCAGTCGCGATCAGTCGCTCTCAAGACGCTCTCGCGTCGTTAATTAAAACGACCTCGCTAGCCGCGTGCGATCTTAACATCTTCTCGCAGTCGCGCGCGATACGCGAAGTTATAGTTGAATAGTGCCGTTAAATAGATATACGCACAAGTGTATCATTATTGAAATAAAGGAAAGTCAAGTGGTGATGTGAATAAAAATTCTTTAATAAGTGAAAAGGTGAAGTGCATTTATTAAATCAACCCGATATAAGCCCTGACGCCCCGGATCCTCATCCCAATTTGGCGCGACCCCTTGTGCCTTTCACGAAGCACACAACATATTATATGATTGAGATTTGTGTTATGATTAAGACGGACAGTAACATAATGTATTGGAAATCACATGTGTATACGTGTGACGTGTCTAGTTATGTCCTCTTTATTCTATATGACAATAAAACAGGTGGATACGTACAAATTATATGAATATCAAAGGAAATGTAATTATTATCTCAATCAAAAGTCAGTATGTATATAATATTAAGGAATATTATCTCAACGTATTTTATGAAAGATGTTCAACACGCAAGCACATATACAGTACAACAAATATGAATCAATGAACTATATCTCGAGATATATATGGATTAGATAAGAGATTGATCCCGGGATCGTTACCTTGTAGGTAATTTGTTACCTTATTCGATGAGTGTATTACAATAAGCGCGGTCCGTTTTTATAAGTACTTTAATCGTGGAAAAGGATTTATTGATCAGTATAGTCAATAGAAAAATATATAAAAAAACTAAATATTCGCAATGCAAAATTAATACCTAATCAAAACATCACATACCAATGCTCAAGCTCGTATGACAATAAAAACAATGATAAATTATTAAATTAAGGCCATGTGTGACGAGCAATACGATATTATTTTATTATTGAGAAGAAAATTCTTAATTTAAAATAATAATTGTACAAACGTTTCGAGCTCTACTTGCTCCTCTTCAGTGCGCAAAAAAATAGTGATAATAAATAACGATAATAAATAAATACATAAAATTCTAATAAAAAATCCGCAATACATAGTCAATATAAGTTATATAGTTGAGTCATAGTTAAAACGCAAAATATATTTACAATGAATTGAGACCATTAAAATAGTTCAACAAAGTAAGAACCCAATTAGAAGCAGAATGATTCGTCCGGTTATTCATAAAATATATTAGAATTATTAATAAAAACTTGGAGTGACACTTATATATTGCTCCAAATGAACCACTTATCGTTATTTGACGAAAGTCCCTCGATCTGGCAATGATTATGTTCATCCTCTCCAAATTATTTGATATTTGTTAACTGAATTTAAAGAATTTATTCAATTGTAAAATAGGATTCCACTAATGTGTATGTGAAAAAAGATTAAAAATTATAAATTAAACTAACTACTAAAATATTGAACCTTTATGCTTACAAATTGTTCCGAATAACTTGAGATGACAATGCTTCTAACTGTTGTTGGCCTTATTGTTAGTACTCGACTGTTGTCTAGTCTTTTAAAAAGTCGAATAAATAGGTGTCAGTTCTCACAAAATAAACATATTACATAAGTCTAAAAATTCGATATTTCTTCTAGAATGTCGAAATACGCGTTGTTAAGCAATTCCGTGTCTGTGTTATTATTTATACCATGCCTTTGTTCCTTGATGTGTATCATTTCCGAGATAAGTCTTTTATAATAATTAGATTCAATATCAAGTATTTTAACGTTATCCCAATCAAAAGCATGTTTTTTTTCTATAATATGTTCAGAGACCACAGAATGCTTGGAGGAATCAAATTTAATATTATTCATATGCTCTTTTAGTCTAGTGCGTAATTTTCTTTTGGTTTGCCCAACATACGAAGCTTCACAATCCTTACAATTAATTTTGTAGACAACATTATTATTATTGTTATGCACGTTTTTGTCCTTGTGGACTAATTAATTTGTTAAGATTATTTAGACAACGGTATCCTACTCTGAAATCTGATTTTTTTATTGTCGATGCTATTGTCTCAGAAATGTTATTAATGTATGGAATGACGAAAAATTTTTTCTTGCTATTATCTTCTGCAATTTCTTTTTTTCTATTGTTGTTAAACTGACCATTGTTTAAAACTCTTATTCTCTTATTTATTTCTTTAAAGATTAAATGAATAGGGTAACCGTTGTCCAATAATATTTTAATACACAGTTCTAAATTTTTCTTATGATATATGGGATGAGATAATAACAATGCCCTATTAATAAGATTATAAATTACTCCTATTTTATGGCACATAGGGTGACTCGATAAAAAAGATAGTACTCTACCTGAACATGTCTTTTTTTGAAACCAATCTAAGTGTATGATGTTGTCTATTATTTTAATGTTTAAATCTAGAAAATTTATGCTTCTATTAATTTCGTATTCAATCGTAAATTGTAGTCGTTGATTGTAACTATTAAACTTATTCAATACGCTATCAATTTTATTCTTTGGTGCCACCATAATAATGTCGTCTACATATCTATAATATATTCCAATACCGATGTCCAATTCATTAATTATTGATTCTTCAAGATCTTGCATAACAATATTAGCAATTATTGGCGATAACGGGGAACCCATAGGTGTGCCATAAACTTGCTTGTATACAATGTCATTGAATGTGAAGTATGTTGACGACAATATAAATTTAACCATGGAAATGAATTCATTTTTTGGAATTAATGTATGTGTATTGATATAATTCCATCTATTGCTCACACTTTCTATTGCAAGATCTATCGGAATGTTAGTGAATAGTGAAACCACGTCTAATGATATTAGAATATCTTCCGCACCAATTTTCTTACCCGCTAGCTTGCTGTAAAGTTCAAAACTATTATTTACATTACTTTTTCCCGTAGGAATACTATTTGAAATGATTTTATGTAAAAATGTGGCTATCGAGTAAAGCGTGGTATTAATTGATGACACAATTACTCTAAATGGAGTATTCTCCTTGTGTATTTTTGGGAGACCATAACATTTTGGAAGAAGGGAGTCGCTGGAACGTAGTGAGTAATATTCTTTATTAGAAATGTACCCTTTTTTTTGCCATTTCTTAAGAATATCGTTTAGTTCCTTTTCTATTTTGGAGGATGGGTTCTTTTTTATGATAGAATAGGTGCTATTGTCTTCAAGTAAACCTTCCATCTTATTCGTGTAATATTCTTTTGTCATCGCGACTGTTACGTTGCCCTTATCAGCCCTTGTAAAAAGAATATCCGGATTATCATGGCAAAACCTCCTTGTATATTTATACATACTAATCAAATCTTCATGAGTTGAATTAAACTTAGTTTTGCCGTGTAAAAAATAGGAAAGTTGTGGAACCAGATTGTTACGTAATGTATTTAAATTTTTCATGTTAGAACTAGTGGAATTCCCTTCTATATCTTTGATAAACTCGTGTATGGCCAACTTTTTGTCATTCTTAAACGGCAGGCCGAATTTACTTCCAAATTGTAATAGATTAGTGACATTGGTAGGAATTATTGTGTCAGTCAAATTAATAAACCATTTTTCGTTAGTACTGGTTAGAGGATTAATATGTTTGTCTCTGAATTTATTAGGATATATGACAATGTCTTTGTTAATATTATTGTTTACTGAAATTGTTGATTGTGGAATGTCTATTTTGTTGATGGAATAACTAAGTTTAATCGGTTTGATATTTCTCAGATATTCGTCTTGTTTCTTTTTAATTAGCCAATTAAATTTGTTATTATGTTTGTTATGTAGTCTGTTATGAAACATGTCAAATGAGATAAAATGATGTCTTAAAATTTCGTTCCATATGTGTACTGGCAGTTTGTTAGTCACATATCCTGAAATATTGTAAAGTTTACCATGTAATAAATTAATTAATCTATATAAATCTCTGATTTCAATATTTAAAATTTGTTTTTTGAATCTGTACAGCAAGCTATCAAGCCTTTTTTTCGATCTAAAGTGATGTAAACAAAATTGATTCCTACAATACGACGTCAAGTGGTTAGGTAAGACATCAAAATTTTTACAATGTTTTAAAAAATTCAACTTTGATCTAGCTTTGATTATTTGATAATTTAAATCAATCCATTGCTTTAACCTCCATGTTATTTCTCCCCCAAATGAATTATATAAGAACTTAAAATTAAAACGATGAAATTTAAACGGAATATTAGTATAACGCATTTTCAGGCCAGCGTAAAAAGCAATGCAAAATTAATACCTAATCAAAACATCACATACCAATGCTCAAGCTCGTATGACAATAAAAACAATGATAAATTATTAAATTAAGGCCATGTGTAACGAGCAATACGATATTATTTTATTATTGAGAAGAAAATTCTTAATTTAAAATAATAATTGTACAAACGTTTCGAGCTCTACTTGCTCCTCTTCAGTGCGCAAAAAAATAGTGATAATAAATAACGATAATAAATAAATACATAAAATTCTAATAAAAAATCCGCAATACATAGTCAATATAAGTTATATAGTTGAGTCATAGTTAAAACGCAAAATATATTTACAATGAATTGAGACCATTAAAATAGTTCAACAAAGTAAGAACCCAATTAGAAGCAGAATGATTCGTCCGGTTATTCATAAAATATATTATAATTATTAATAAAAACTTGGAGTGACACTTATATATGTATTGCGGATTTTTTATTAGAATTTTATGTATTTATTTATTATCGTTATTTATTATCACTATTTTTTTGCGCACTGAAGAGGAGCAAGTAGAGCTCGAAACGTTTGTACAATTATTATTTTAAATTAAGAATTTTCTTCTCAATAATAAAATAATATCGTATTGCTCGTTACACATGGCCTTAATTTAATAATTTATCATTGCTAAATATTCGCATTCGGTCGGTGAAACATACCTGCAACATCCCCTTAACTCAATATATATTCATATTAACTCAATATATCCCGATTTTTATTTTATTAAATCAACGTATTGTATCTATCATTTTTATTCATATAATAATATTAACATTAGCTTTTGTATTACTACTATCTAATAAAAAATACTAAATCATTATTTAAAAAATCATTTAATGCGAAAAGGTAAAGTAAGATAAAGTTACATTTTTGCAGAATTAAACTTATGATCAAGAATAAATATAATATAAAATATAAAAATAAATAAATGTACAAATACAGAAAAACACATTAATAATACGATTATTTATTATATCTGAATATTTTTATTTTTAAATGTTTATCGCAGACGAACGTAGGATGTTGCTCTCATTTAGCAGCAATAATATATTATCTTTCACATGCATTTTTTTAAATTAAAATGTGACAGTAAAACAATTAAAGAAATTACTTTTGTAAAAAAAAAGCATTTTTTTTATTAATATAATTTTTATATGAAGAATTTATAAACACAGATATTAAAAAAAATTAAATTTAAAAAAGCAGTTTTTTACTATGTATAGGAGAAGAAGAGAATAGGGGGTTATAAACGGCGCTAAAAAACTTTCTCTTGGTATACAAACATTGCGCAAATGCTTCTAAGTTATTTCGCGCGGGAGCACTTTTCATCCCCTTATCCGGCTATAGCCTTTTAATTTTATTTAATTCTTATTTAGATATTAAATTAATTAGACAAAAATTCTCTCAAAATGCCAGGAATTATTGAAAAATGACTAAAAATAATTAAAGAACTGGGCCAACGTAACGAGCAAGTAAAAACATTTAATATTTATTACGAACTTAGGTATTTATTGACACATAAAAATAAGATAGAATAAAAATAGTTGATAGAGCATTTCTTTTATCACACTCTGCATTTCATAAAAAGAATTTAATTTTAATTATTAATTTACTTCTTAACAATGGATATCCTCTAGATTTTATTTTTACTTCTATCAATCGCAGGATAAAACATCTCAAAAATAAGAAATCAGTGGCTTTAAACAATAATAAATCAATGGTGCAATTTGAAAATTCTGTAGAAAATAATGATGAAAGAAAAAATTTCTTTGGCATACCATATATAGACATAATTTCAAACAGAATTGCATCTTTGATCAAAAAATCAGATATGACAATAGGATATCGTGGTATTAACAAACTTAATCGCTTCATAAAGGTTCATAAAGATAGAAACGAACATGTCTCGAACTCAAATGTCATTTATAAAGTCATATGTGCAACGACTGTGATGCCACATATGTTGACCAAACAAAAAGAAAACTAAGTACTAGAATTAAAGAACATGTTAATAATATCAAAGCTGACTCATCTAGACTCTCAGTCATTTCTGAACATATAATGAATACACATCATTCTTTTGCATGGGATAATGTAAAAATTTTGGACTCCGAATCTAATTATCATAAAAAAAACGGTTTCAGAAATGCTACACATAAAAGAACAAAATTACGGTTTAAATTTAAAGAAAGATACTGAACTTCTTGATGAGCCATACTTCGATACTCTAGAAGAAATTTCTAACAGATAAACAACTATATAAATAGATACATGTTTCGTCGCACTTTCATTATATTGTTTTCTTAACTACCTATTGGATCTTGTGTGATTGCTTTGACAATGTTTTGATATTTCCATCATGATGGTAAGCATTTTTAATTTAAAGACTAATTTAACAACTAAGGACACTAGGGGATTATTGAATATGATATACATATATATATATACATATATATATATATATATATATATATATACATACGATGTAAATACGGAAATTCGTCGAATTTTTATTTTGTACATAAAATTAATTCTTTATTATTATTATGTATATAATTTTAATTCACCGAATTTCTATTGTGTAAATAATTTCAATTTGTTGCATTTCTATTATGTATAAATTAACTGAATTTTATATATACTGTAACCGTTGATTATATTGTCCGTTGGATCGAAAAAGATCCGGGAAATAGGGCCGATGTAAGTGGCCGACGGCACACCTTCGGCGCGGAAAGCGGGAAATTCGCGTAAACACAAAAAAACATATGTTTGATTGGGCGCCAGGCGCGAGATTCGCGCCACTCTGAAAATTTGCAACTTGACAAATGACCGTTACAATCAATAAACCATCCCGAAAATTTCCGCGACGGCGATAATCGACTCGCTCAGATCGTCAGGGGGTAGAGGGAGGAGTTCGGACGGGAGAGAAGACGGAATTCGAGAGAGGCTATTTGAAATTGCTCAAAAATAACAATCATTAAGTATATTTTAACAGTGATGAACAAAGATAGACAGAAAAATAATTGTACACAAGCTTGAGTAAAACATTAGGTCAAGACAGAAAATCAGTATTCGTTCGATATACTACGGAGGGATCTCCGCTTTAGTGACGCCGAAATTTGATTCGGACAATACAACACGGCGTATGTACGGCCGAGACGCGGCGCGTTGTTATTGTTCCGCGCCTTTGAGACGACCCGACGCGGTGATATCGGATGATACGCGGGACCCGGAAGTAACTTCGCACGCCTACGTGTCGAATAATTATTAACGCACGAGACTTAATAAGGTCCGTGCGGTGTAATTAATTCCGATGGTTTTAGGCAATACAAAATTTCCGTAAACTCGAGTCGGTCCCACGCGACTTCCTTTGAGATCGCTCACGCCGGTCGTCCCTCGCAATATTTTACAAAGAATCCGAAGACGGCGCGGATAATGATATGCGCGAGAAAGATTACGCTATTTCTTATGCGTGACTCTAGACAATGTTCCATTCCCCGATATAGAAATCCTAATAGACGAAAACGACACAGGAATTACGAGACGACACTTTAATTTTACATTAACGTGACCAAAATCGCGGCGACTGTCGGCGTATCCGCGGGAGAGAGAGCCTCTCTTAATATACGCGCGGGAGAGAGCACGCGGTCGGCCGGGCGTCGGGATAAATTCTACGCGGAACGAAACTCTAAATCAAACCTCTCAAAATATCACGAAATTACCGGTGAATCTAATAACCGGCCGCGGCCGTGACACGCTTCTCTCCCGAATACGGTACTCACAAAAGAATTTAGCGGCTTTACAATATTAAATAGGGCCGTTCGTCTCACCGGTATCGCCGGGTCCTCGTATGCTTCGGCATCCGCGCAGGAACCTCTGCTCTCGGGAACGCTCCGCCAGACAGTGACGAGCAAGAGGCCTGCCGGGATCACGCCGATAATGGATTGGGCATTTTCCACCCGTGGCGCTCCTTATCCTGGCAGGGCCGCCGGGTGCCCCGCGGGGCCCTGCGAATTTTCTCGATGTAAAGTTTCTCTCGCCGTTCCTCTTTTCTTCTGCATTGAGTTCCGCTGTTCCTCTATATGGGCCGTCGGGGAGACTCCTACGAGCGCGCCTCTTTGCGATTCCTCTCAAAAATCCGCCAGATCGATTGTTTGATCGATGGTGAAATTTCTGTGTATCCGGATCTGCGGGGCTCGAGGCAGGGTATCTCCCGCGCCTTTCGTTTCCGGGGCTCTCTCGCCTCTCGCGAGAGAGTGGCCATCCCCGTCTCTGGTCGGAATCTCTGCGAAAGAAGGAACATTTTACGGCGGTACCCAAGTTCTTAACGGGAGGAGCAATCCATAAAATCTATGTGAAAATAATATTTACCGGGCGTGATCCGGACTTGGTGGTCTCTGCTCGGTCCTAAATCGTCCTCACTTTTTCTCTCTTCCTGTTTCTCCGGTTGAGACACGTAGCCTATGTAAAATTGCTCGCCGAAAACGCAAAAATCGCTTAAACAAAAATCATAAATAAAGTACTTCGCGAAACGGATGCGTAAAGCGCATCCTCCGACGCGGTAGAAAACGCAAAAATGATTTTTCGGGTGCTCTCTCTCTCTCTCAAAGATTGGCGAGAGAGCAAAGGTTCCCGAATTTCCCGCCTTCCCGGCCGGGCCTTCGGCCCTTGTGACGGACAGTAAAAAATGTCACGTCACAATACATAATTTTAATTCACCGAATTTCTATTTCTCTTTCTAACTGACAAGAAACTGAAGTCGAAATCTCTCAATCACAAAATTAATAAACAATTATTTATCAGATTTTAACTATTATATACATCAAATCCTTTAATATACGTTACTATCACTACACTAACCCCTCGATACATACAACTGTCAAAATATGCAATGACAGCCGCTCACGAAGTAAACGCTGTAACAGAACCAATTGGCATCGCAGAAAAGAGCAACAATACTTCGAGATCGTCGAGATAAATCGATACATTCGAGAATCAACTTAATATGCCTTTTTTAAAGAAAAGATTGATTAGTAGAAGTTTTGGGCTTGTTTAATAGTTATCATCCTCGGTTACATTTTACATACAAAATTGAATCGAATTGTACTTTGAATTTCCTAAATGTTTCGGTTCACAGAGAGTACAATTTATTATACACTAATTGGTACCGTAAGTCGACATATTCTGGACGGTATATCAACTATTTTTCTGGCTATCCTTTCAATTATAAAAGGAACACAATAATTAATTTGGTGGACTATACGGTGTTATTATCTGATAATCGGTTTCAAAATGCTAATATTAATATAGTGAAAAGCATTTCAATAAGTGTTTCCCGAAAGACATGATTGAAAGGGTTGTTACAAAATGGATCAGGCAACTTACATCCGGTTTGACTAATGGTAATGTTAATAATCACGTTACTTATGGAAATAAACATAGAAATTATATCACGATTTCTTTTTATAAAAATATTACGATATTTATAAAAATCTCTCCTCAAAGGTAAAATTCGACCAAACTGGCAATCATTTATTATAAATAATTAGTTAAAATACAATGTTTCGACTGTCATTGCAGCCCTTTTCAAGTAAATCTATAAAAAGTTACATAAAAATAATTATAATTTTAATACATTTCATCGCAACAAATAATTATACATTCATATACAAAAATATGCTACATACCAAACGTAAATGCATAATAAATTAATACAGTAAATCAAATTCACTGCATACCACCGACAATATTTACCATTGTTTTAATGAACAATGTAGAACTGACAGAAGTAAGCAAGAAATAAATAGATGTTAACAGTTAACAAGAATCTTAGTCACTACGCATTAAGAAAATCGAGACATAACTAATGTGTCTTTCGCAATCTAAAACCTCATAACAAAGTCAAATAAATAAATAAATAGGTAAAAATAAAAATAATTTAAATAGCGTCAAGAACACGATCATAAATCCCACTAAATTTCTCCGTATCTTTTTGTAAATTAATGCTTTTACGTTGTTTTTTTATATAAAACATTTCTGCAATTTCTCTTTTTCTTGTTTGTTATAATTATTTTTATGTAACTTTTATAGATTTACTTGAAAAGAGCTGCAATAACAGCCGAAACGTTGTATTTTAACTAATTATTTATAATAAATGATTGCCAGTTTGGTCGACTTTTACCTTTGAGGAGAAATTTTTATTAATTATTACTGGCGAACCTTAAGGATTATTATCTGATTACGATATTTGTCAAATTTTTAAAAATAAAAATTTCAAAGTCTTACATATGAATATACTGTCCCTAAAAAGTTAGATAACATAAGAAAAAGGAAAAACAAATTAATAGACAAAAAACAGACAGAATGGGTATATTGTATAAATTGTAATGATTGTCAGGTGAGATACATTGGACAAACCAAGAGACATTTGAATACGAGACTCAAAGACGGGAAACAAAGACGCAACATAAATGATCCTTTGGCAAGAAATTTTTCAGTCATTATCGAACATTGCTTAGAATTTAATCACAACTTTGATTGGGATAACCCAGTAATCTTACATAAGGAAAGAAACTTGCAAAAGAGAGTGGTGTCTGAAATGTTTTATATTAAAAAATTCGACAATACAATTAATGCGCAAAATGATAGCGAAAATTTAAGAGATTTAAATTTTACGGAAGTCCATCGACATCAACGCGCTCAATAAGTAGTAAGTTACTCCGAGACAATTATTATCACTTCACTTCTTGTAAATAATTCCCGGATTCCAAACAAAATATTCCTTTTTATAAACTTATAACGAGAACGTTTCTTCCTCCTTACCTCTCTCGAAAATCATAATGGATTTCCCGCGGAGATTCGTGGTTTTCTTCACCTCCCTCGAGAATCATAATGGATTTTCCACACTAACGGAGAGATTCGTGGTTCAAAATATGCAGTATTAATAATCACAATTAAGACTGCATTACTGATTCGGCTGTGAAAACAAAATAGCGATAGATTTATATTAATTTTAATATCAAATATTGGAAGGCTCGTATAAATTAAAAAATTATTTAAAAATAAAATGATATTTAGGCCAACTAAATGAGCAATACAATCTTAGGGTAAATTATTTAAATGTATTTAGATCAAAATAGATATATTACTGCAGATATATTTAGATCTGAATAGATTTACGCTAGTAGATCGAGTTGGCTTTACATACATACATTAAATTTAAATTGATATTCGAAGATTTACACAGAATTAGATAGCAATGAAGATTTACATAGATGTTTTAAATCTACTTAAATTTATTTTTAGATCAAACTTTTTCCCGGACGTCTTACTTTTGAAGCAGTAGCGAAGGAAGGGAGAGGATAAATTCAAATTCTGACAAGTGCTTTCTAAAGTAGACTTCAAGCTTGAAAATAAAAAAAGAATTTTTAATTATAATCATTTTTAGCGGAGTTATGCTTATTTGAAATTATCTAAAATGTTGACTAAACATACATATGCGTTAATTTTGTTTGATATTGTTTGTTTCAGTAAAAAGGAAAACCGTTCGATAGACGCGAGTTGACAATAGGTCAAGAGACACGGTAGTGCCTCTCGCCTAGTTGAGGCAAAGTTGTTTGTTATAATAAAAAGGAAAACCGCTCGATAAACGCGAGCTGACAATAGGTCGCAGACGTGGCTGCAAACGTGGTTGGAGAAATATAATTTATATCAAAATTTAATATAAAAAATATAATGTAAAACTTATAATAACTTTTCTATTGTTGATATAAAATAAATAAGAAAATGAATGAAAGCTAATAATATAATAAATAATATAAATATTATAAAGAGAATAGCTCATAATAGCACTTGTAATGGTGATGCTTAGTGATAAATTATCAAATTCTTTTGACTTTCTTTAAATTATTTTTTATTATTTTTATTCACGTTTTTATATTTTACATTCTTTTTATACACAAAAGACATTTTCTACTCTTTTTCAATTAATTAACGAATCAATTAAATTTGACCTAGTCTGTGTATGTACAGAGGCATTACAATTCAGTACGCAATATACGTTATACATAGGGCGCAAAGTTTGGGAAGGGCGCGTATAGATACATGGGGTGCCTCGCATCACTGCACGTGGCCTTGACATTATTTTTGATATTGATTTTTCTGGTACAGCTGATTTTATATACATACTGTAGGTTTACGAGCTTGATTTATTTTAAGACGAGAAAAAAAAATTCACATAAGGGGATATTCTATAAATTTCGGCTTTATTTTATTCTACGAATTAAGAGCATTCTTTGCGTGAATTCGGCGGTCTGTGACCTCGAGGTTTCAGGAGAGACGATTTATAATCACATTACAAATTTTGCGAGTCAATCAAGTAATGACACATTCAACACTCGGCGGTAATGAAATCGCGCGATTACCCGTTGCATGTCAAAACAAGAGCACGAATTGTTTTGAAAATAAGTACATTATAAGCAGAATAATAGGTACACAAAAGAAATAATACATAAACCAATAAAGTAGTGCGTCTATATGTGCGTCTAATATCGTTTTTCCCGAATGATGTTCAATGTTATAACTAAATTCCTCTAGCTGTAAAGCCCATGCACGCATAAATCTTTTTTTACTTATGATTAAACTGAACGCTTTACAATCTGTTATTATTTTAAAGGATATACCTATTAAATACACGCGGAACTTTTTCAAAGCTTTTATAATTGCAAGCACATCGAGCTCATAGCTACTGTATTTTTCTTCCGCCGAAGTCGTACGGCTGCTTACATAATATACGGGATGCAATAAATTATTGTCATATTGTAATAAAATAGCGCTATAGCCGTATTTTGACGCATCGGTATGAAGTTCGATGGTCTGATGTTTATTTTAGGATACTTTAAGAATAGGTTTATTCACCAGAGCATCCTTTATTTTGTTAAACGCATTTCTTTATTTTCCCTCAAATTGGAAAACAACATTCTTTCTTCCCAATAGGTTGACCAAGGGCCGCGCAATAAATGAATAACCACTAATACATTTTCGGAGATAACCGGATAAACAAAAAGCTCTTTGAACTTGCTTTATATTTCTCGGCTCGGGAAATCTCGTAACCGCGTCTATTTTCGCTTCCGACGGTTCCAATTCTATTTCCTGTCCCAGAAACTCTACTTTTGTTTTTAAAAAATAGCATTTATTCCAGTTGCTAGTCCGGATTTACTCGCCCTGTCCGCTTAAGTTTTTCTAAAGTCTCCCCGTAATTTTCAGACGACACAATAGTCGTCCATGTATGTCAGTTAATAAAATCTGGAAAAGTAACGTTTATAAATCTTTGAAAAACTGCCGGTAAATTGCACAAGCCAAATGGCATTTTTAAAAATTCGTACCTAGTCCATCAGACGTAATAAATGCCGTATATTTTCGGCTATCTTCGTATACTTCGACATAAAAAAATCCATTTTCAAGATCTAAGGTAGTAAAGATTTTCGCATTCTGCAGCCGATCCAGCTGATCATCGATCAGCGCGGCAGGCGATAGCGGTCTTTTACAATCTTTTGATTTAGTCGCCGGTAATCTACGCATAATCGATACGCCGTTCCTTTTTTTTTACCAAGATCACGGGGCTCGCATATTCCGACAACGACGGCCGTACAATATCGTCATTCAGTTACTCATCTATCTGTCTCTTTATTATTTGTTTTTCTTGTTAGGAACATTTTCGCGCTCTTTGGTATACGGGCTTGTCATCTTTAAGAATCAATTTCATTTTAACTTCTACATCGCGTATTTTATATTTGGCGTATAATTTCGGATCATATCTCCTAACGCATTTCTACAGTTATCTGTCCGCTACGTGTCCGCGTTCGCCGCAGCAAAAACATTTTACGCCGCTCACCCTCGTTGGACAGTTTCCACTCATATATGATTCTGTTCCCCGCAAGTTGTAATATCGTCTCGATTTCTGCTCTCTTTCGTCCACTCTTTCGCTGTTTCAATCCTCTGTGAAAACTCGCACTGCCGTCCGGTTTTCCTATCGGGGTGACCATGCCATCCCTCTGTCCCCTTGCCCGGAGGATCACTTTCTCGAAAGCCCGCAACAGAGATGCCGTCGTCGCAAATCCTTGAATTCGCACTTCCTTGATCATGCCTGTAACATGTAAAAAGTCCGTTATTTCGTCGATGATAAATAATCAACAAGATCAATCTCCTAAATTGGCACCTTGTTTGCCAGATAATTTTGTCATGCACACTGAAAATAGTATCCTATGTGGCAAGTGCGGAAAATAACGAATTACATTGCGCGTGATGAGCCGAAGGTTTATGATGTATTCACACGAGTACAAGTGTGAATGCATAATAAGTTAAGGCGAATGCGGCAACTTTACGCGCGATGTATTTGTTGTCCTCCGCACATGTCACATACAATATTTTTTGTAATGTCTATCGCAAAAGTTCGATTTAAGATGTTTTTACTCATGCACTTATCTCTTGATTTTTTCGGTAATAAAGTCTTCGTGGCAGATTGAGCTGCTTCTATAAGTTCTAACGGCGTAGATGGTCTTAAATACTCGTTTCTTTTATCCATTTGATCCTTTTTGAATAATGAAGGTTATAACAAATTAACGTTTTGTCTCGCGTGAATTTCGTTACGTTCAAGTTTGTTATGTCAATCGAGAAATGGTAAAATAAAAACTATCAATCAATAACCATTAAGAAAGAAGATATTTTCCGCACTAGTGCGGTAAAGTGTAACCATAGTAACCTACATTACCACACTAGTGCGGTAAAGTAAATCATAAAGATGCTAATGGTAAAGTAAAGTCGTGGTAAAGTAAGGCATACATTGAATCGTTGAGAAATAAGCCATTTTAACTTACTTTACTACATTAGTGCGAGAAAAGCATCTTTATGATTTACTTTACCGCACTAGTTACTTACACAAAAGATCAATTGGAAGCGTGGGGTCTTCAGGAATACATTGAGGAATACATAAAGAATTAATACCTGTAGTTGGAAAACGTTTTTGTTTTCTACAAAATCGACAAGAATTACTTGAAAGTGAAAATTTAATTTCGGTAAGATAATTTTTATATCAGATTCCATTTTGATTAGATTTTATATAGGAAAAACATATGTTATAGTATTGCTGTTAAACAACAAATAATGCTAAGCAATTTATTAATAAATTTGCAATCGAATAATTTACCATATGTTACATATAAAACAAGCAATTCATTAGTTTGTCAGAATTATCGTTTATTAAAAAATTATAAAAATTATACTCAAGTAAAAAGTGTTAGTTTTGGAAACATAGTGCTTAAAAGAGGATCAATTATCTTAATAGAAATTAATGATGAGAACTATCCTGTATTTGGAGAAATTGCAGATATTTTTAAAACCAATACAAATGTGTTTGTATTATCACCGTCATGTTTCAGTGCTACTGTCAAATATATATTTGCAACGTACTTTGATAATCATTATCAAGCTTATGTCATAAATATTTCAGAAAAATATGATACTATAAATTTTGACTCAGTACAATTTTTTAAAGTATACACTTTAATTAAAAAAACAGATAACTATTATATTAGTTATTGAAAACCGTATTTGTTTTTAAGTGGATGTATATACACTTAGTTTTAAGTAATTTATGTTATGTCTAGATTAAAATTTTTTTACTCTATGCACTTCATACTTTTTAGTGTATATTAATATATAATTAATATAATTTAGTTTTAAGTTTAGTTTTGCTATATAAAAAATATAATAAAAAATATATATGTATGCGCAAAATAATATATAAAATATTTTGTGTTAATCTAAAATAAATATTTATTTTTAAAAAATAACTATTTTATATTTACATGCTTCCTCACATTATTTTTATAATAAAATTACTATATATAATGTATGTAAAATTTACTATAAAATTACATTAATAAAATACCATTTTATATGGTTAGTATTTTATATTCAACATAGTAGTATTAAACAATTTTAATAAAATTAATATAGCTATTAATATGGTAAAATTTTTCTAAATAGAACATATTAATAGAAACTTTTTTTATAGTTGGGCAAACATTATAAATTAAAATTGTCAGAATCACAAGCATTGTAGAATTAATTATATATTTATATAGTTATATTAAATATTATGACTTACTACAATATATGGTAAAATTTTTCTTTATAGAATATATTAATAGGAACTTTTTTTCATAGTTGGACAAACTTTATAAATTAAATTTGTTAGAACCACAAGCATTGTAGAATTAATTATATATATATATATATATATATATATATAGTTATATTAAATATTATAAGTTACTATAACATTTTGTTTATTAAACCTTCAATTATGGCCATTATTATCATATTAATAGTACGATTTACTATATTTTAATCACACATTATAGTGTATATAACTATAAATTGATTGCATTAACATATGCTACAGTTATGACAACAATAATTTAAAACTGAGTTAACTATAATTTGTAATGTTAAAATAACTTTAAAAATAATATCATTTTATCATTTATCATTTAATAATAAAGATGACAAGCCCGTATACCAAAGAGCGCAAAAATGTTCCTAACAAGAAAAACAAATAATAAAGAGACAGATAGATGAGTAACTGAATGACGATATTATACGGCCGTCGTTGTCGGAATATGCGAGCCCCGTGATCTTGGTAAAAAAAAAGGAACGGCGTATCGATTATGCGTAGATTACCGGCGACTAAATCAAAAGATTGTAAAAGACCGCTATCGCCTGCCGCGCTGATCGATGATCAGCTGGATCGGCTGCAGAATGCGAAAATCTTTACTACCTTAGATCTTGAAAATGGATTTTTTTATGTCGAAGTATACAAAGATAGCCGAAAATATACGGCATTTATTACGTCTGATGGACTAGGTACAAATTTTTAAAAATGCCATTTGGCTTGTGCAATTTACCGGCAGTTTTTCAAAGATTTATAAACGTTACTTTTCCAGATTTTATTAACTGACATACATGGACGACTATTGTGTCGTCTGAAAATTACGGGGAAACTTTAGAAAAACTTAAGCGGACAGGGCGAGTAAATCCGGACTAGCAACTGGAATAAATGCTATTTTTTAAAAACAAAAGTAGAGTTTCTGGGACAGGAAATAGAATTGGAACCGTCGGAAGCGAAAATAGACGCGGTTACGAGATTTCCCGAGCCGAGAAATATAAAGCAAGTTCAAAGAGCTTTTTGTTTATCCGGTTATTTCCGAAAATGTATTAGTGGTTATTCATTTATTGCGCGGCCCTTGGTCAACCTATTGGGAAGAAAGAATGTTGTTTTCCAATTTGAGGGAAAATAAAGAAATGCGTTTAACAAAATAAAGGATGCTCTGGTGAATAAACCTATTCTTAAAGTATCCTAAAATAAACATCAGACCATCGAACTTCATACCGATGCGTCAAAATACGGCTATAGCGCTATTTTATTACAATATGACAATAATTTATTGCATCCCGTATATTATGTAAGCAGCCGTACGACTTCGGCGGAAGAAAAATACAGTAGCTATGAGCTCGATGTGCTTGCAATTATAAAAGCTTTGAAAAAGTTCCGCGTGTATTTAATAGGTATATCCTTTAAAATAATAACAGATTGTAAAGCGTTCAGTTTAATCATAAGTAAAAAAAGATTTATGCGTGCATGGGCTTTACAGCTAGAGGAATTTAGTTATAACATTGAACATCATTCGGGAAAAACGATATTAGACGCACATATAGACGCACTACTTTATTGGTTTATGTATTATTTCTTTTGTGTACCTATTATTCTGCTTATAATGTACTTATTTTCAAAACAATTCGTGCTCTTGTTTTGACATGCAACGGGTAATCGCGCGATTTCATTACCGCCGAGTGTTGAATGTGTCATTACTTGATTGACTCGCGAAATTTGTAATGTGATTATAAATCGTCTCTTCTGAAACCTCGAGGTCACAGACCGCCGAATTCACGCAAAGAATGCTCTTAATTCGTAGAATAAAATAAAGCCGAAATTTATAGAATATCCCCTTATGTGAATTTTTTTTCTCGTCTTAAAATAAATCAAGCTCGTAAACCTACAGTATGTATATAAAATCAGCTGTACCAGAAAAATCAATATCAAAAATAATGTCAAGGCCACGTGCAGTGATGCGAGGCACCCCATGTATCTATACGCGCCCTTCCCAAACTTTGCGCCCTATGTATAACGTATATTGCGTACTGAATTGTAATGCCTCTGTACATACACAGACTAGGTCAAATTTAATTGATTCGTTAATTAATTGAAAAAGAGTAGAAAATGTCTTTTGTGTATAAAAAGAATGTAAAATATAAAAACGTGAATAAAAATAATAAAAAATAATTTAAAGAAAGTCAAAAGAATTTGATAATTTATCACTAAGCATCACCATTACAAGTGCTATTATGAGCTATTCTCTTTATAATATTTATATTATTTATTATATTATTAGCTTTCATTCATTTTCTTATTTATTTTATATCAACAATAGAAAAGTTATTATAAGTTTTACATTATATTTTTTATATTAAATTTTGATATAAATTATATTTCTCCAACCACGTTTGCAGCCACGTCTGCGACCTATTGTCAGCTCGCGTTTATCGAGCGGTTTTCCTTTTTATTATAACAAACAACTTTGCCTCAACTAGGCGAGAGGCACTACCGTGTCTCTTGACCTATTGTCAACTCGCGTCTATCGAACGGTTTTCCTTTTTACTGAAACAAACAATATCAAACAAAATTAACGCATATGTATGTTTAGTCAACATTTTAGATAATTTCAAATAAGCATAACTCCGCTAAAAATGATTATAATTAAAAATTCTTTTTTTATTTTCAAGCTTGAAGTCTACTTTAGAAAGCACTTGTCAGAATTTGAATTTATCCTCTCCCTTCCTTCGCTACTGCTTCAAAAGTAAGACGTCCGGGAAAAAGTTTGATCTAAAAATAAATTTAAGTAGATTTAAAACATCTATGTAAATCTTCATTGCTATCTAATTCTGTGTAAATCTTCGAATATCAATTTAAATTTAATGTATGTATGTAAAGCCAACTCGATCTACTAGCGTAAATCTATTCAGATCTAAATATATCTGCAGTAATATATCTATTTTGATCTAAATACATTTAAATAATTTACCCTAAGATTGTATTGCTCATTTAGTTGGCCTAAATATCATTTTATTTTTAAATAATTTTTTAATTTATACGAGCCTTCCAATATTTGATATTAAAATTAATATAAATCTATCGCTATTTTGTTTTCACAGCCGAATCAGTAATGCAGTCTTAATTGTGATTATTAATACTGCATATTTTGAACCACGAATCTCTCCGTTAGTGTGGAAAATCCATTATGATTCTCGAGGGAGGTGAAGAAAACCACGAATCTCCGCGGGAAATCCATTATGATTTTCGAGAGAGGTAAGGAGGAAGAAACGTTCTCGTTATAAGTTTATAAAAAGGAATATTTTGTTTGGAATCCGGGAATTATTTACAAGAAGTGAAGTGATAATAATTGTCTCGGAGTAACTTACTACTTATTGAGCGCGTTGATGTCGATGGACTTCCGTAAAATTTAAATCTCTTAAATTTTCGCTATCATTTTGCGCATTAATTGTATTGTCGAATTTTTTAATATAAAACATTTCAGACACCACTCTCTTTTGCAAGTTTCTTTCCTTATGTAAGATTACTGGGTTATCCCAATCAAAGTTGTGATTAAATTCTAAGCAATGTTCGATAATGACTGAAAAATTTCTTGCCAAAGGATCATTTATGTTGCGTCTTTGTTTCCCGTCTTTGAGTCTCGTATTCAAATGTCTCTTGGTTTGTCCAATGTATCTCACCTGACAATCATTACAATTTATACAATATACCCATTCTGTCTGTTTTTTGTCTATTAATTTGTTTTTCCTTTTTCTTATGTTATCTAACTTTTTAGGGACAGTATATTCATATGTAAGACTTTGAAATTTTTATTTTTAAAAATTTGACAAATATCGTAATCAGATAATAATCCTTAAGGTTCGCCAGTAATAATTAATAAAAATTTCTCCTCAAAGGTAAAAGTCGACCAAACTGGCAATCATTTATTATAAATAATTAGTTAAAATACTGTTTTGTATATTTTCTCCTTTGGGTTTTATCGGAGCTATCGCCTAGTTCTCTCTTGTGGACTGCGTCGATAGGCAAGGATAGATAGCAGGAACTAGTCTCTTTATTCTAAGTAAGAATACGTAATTTTTATTCTTCGGATCACAAATGTTCTTCTCGGGTTTACCGGACGGCTCGTCGTACCAGACTCGCCTTCCGTGCCGCATCGCTCCTTTTTAAAGACGCGGAAACTCTCTCCTAATTCGGCGCTTCGCCCTTGTGGACGCAATAACAAACTGTCGATGTACACAATTACAGAGAGCTCTCAGGAGCGTATATCGAAGGCGCGCGGGGATCACGGAAATTTAATTTTTTCCCAAACATACCCCTCGGGTTGAATCGCCAAGGGATTCAAATGACAGTCAGGGGTAAATCCTTACACATTGAACTGCAATCATTGAAGACAACCTGTAGAATTTAGATTACGCTGAACCGTCCGGACTTACCGGCAATTTACAAAGTTTAACAATAGGTCTTACAAAAGTAGAAGACGCGGTCTTGACCTGAGCAACTCGCACCAGGCCATCCTTGTCAGGCTTACATTCGATGATTCTCGCAAGTTCCCATCTGCAGGGAGGTAAATTAGGATTTTTTATTAGAACAATATTGTTTATGCGAAATTCATCAGATCGATTCTGCCATTTAAAACGCTGCTGCAAGGTGTTCAAGTAGTCAAGACTCCACAATTTCCAAAATTGCTCGTATTTCGCACGCATTAATTGCCATCGATCGAGTCGTGACTCGGAGATATGTAAGACGCTCGGACTCGGAATCGATTTAATGGCGCTACCAATTAAAAAATGCCCTGGTGTGAGCGCATTGCAAGAATTTACATCGTCATGAAGTGCGGCGATCGGGCGCGAATTCAAACATGCTTCGATGTTACATAAAAGCGTGGTGAACTCTTCGACCGTAGGTGTGCAGGAACCAAGTATACGTCGCAAATGGTGCTTAACACTCTTAACACCTGCCTCCCACATGCCCCCAAAATGAGGGGCAGAAGGCGGAATGAAATGCCATTGAACTGGCTTTGACGCGAACTTCGCCTGCAGATCTACGTCGGCTTGAGTCTGTCGGATCGCTGTAACAAGTTCGCGATCCGCGCCTTGATAGGTAGTCGCGTTGTCGGAATAAAGATCGGATGGAATGCCACGACGCGCTACGAACCGTTCAAAAGATGCGAGAAACGCAGCCGTGGAATAATCATGAACGAGCTCTAAGTGTATAGCTCGTGTAGCGAGACAAACAAATAGCGAGATGTATGTTTTGTGCGACTTACGTCCGCGGCCGGAAGCGTCTCGAATTGCGAAGGGGCCGGCGTAATCAAGTCCCGTATGGCAAAATGGACGGGACGGAATTACTCTAAATGTAGGAAGGTCGGCCATAAATTGTACGCCGGTTATGGCGCGATGCCGAGTACATGTCACGCAATTGCGGATACAACCTTTTACCATGCTTCGCGCCCCCAGAATCCAATATTGTTCTCGCAACGTGCGAAGCATTAATTGTACACCGCCGTGAAGTGTATCCTTATGAATTTGATCGATAATGAGCTTAGAAAGGTAATGTTTTGGAAGTAGAATCGGAAATTTACGATCATATGAAAGGTCAGACAGTTGAAGTCGACCACCCACGCGTAGGATACCGGAGGGATCCAGGAACGGATCGAGAGAATGGATGGAGCATCGAACTGGTAACCTCGACTTGGCTTTGAAAGCGACGATTTCTTTTGAAAAGTATTCCGTTTGCATCTGTTTAATCCAGAATCTGTGCGCGGTTTTTATTTCATCGACTTGCAAAATAGAGAGACCTTGAGCAACATCTGGGACTCTCGTTCGAAACTTGAACCGAAGGACGTATGCGGTGACCCGTAGTAAGCGTGGCCACGTGGAGATATGATTGAAGGATTCAAAAAGTTCCGCTCGATTTGAATGATGCGAGTGGACTGCATTTGACGCTTTCAATTCGGAATCATCTTCGGTGCAACTTATCGTAGATTAAACTGGCCAATTATCCTCGTTAAATTTCAGCCATGCCGGGCCGTTCCACCAGGAACTGGAAGGCGTTAGCTGAGCTGGATTTGAGCCGCGCGATGCGCAATCTGCGGGATTATCTTCTGTTGGCACATGCAGCCATGTCGCCGTAGGAAGCTTCGTTTGAATAGAAGACACTCTGTTAGCTACAAATACTTTTAAATCTGATGGAGCCTTTTGCAACCATGCTAATACGATTGTCGAGTCACTCCAGCAAAACACAGGAATGTTTTGCAATTTCATCGCGTCAATAGTAAACGAAATACAGCGTGCTAGCAGCTGAGCCGCACAGAGCTCGAGTCGTGGAATCGAAATCGTTTTAATCGGAGCAACCTTGGTTTTTGATAGAAGAAGTCGAACATGACTATCGCCAGAATTCGTGACAATTTTTGAATAGACTACCGCTGCATAGGCTTTAGATAAAGCGTCGCAAAAGCCGTGTAAATGCAAGCACTGAATGTTACGCTCGAAGCCTAACCAACGAGGAACTTGCAGAGTCGTCAAGTGTAACATCTTTTCGCAAAAAGCATTCCATTCGGTTGTTATTTCCGCAGGAAGAATATCATCCCATCCGTAGGAAAATTTCCACAGTTTTTGCAGTAGAATTTTGAGAGATATCGTGATCGGAGACACCCATCCGAGGGGATCGAATATTTTCGCTATCGTCGAAAGGATTTGTCGTTTCGAAATGTCGGTAGATGGTGGACGGAATTTTATTTCAAAGGAAAAGTTATCATCGAAAGGTGTCCAATGAATACCGAGTATTTTTAATTGTTCACCTTCTTGGAAAGGCTTGGAACTTGCTGGACCGTGATTCGCAGGATTTATATCTTGTAGAATTTCAAAATCGTTGCTGGCCCATTTTCTGAGATGAATGCCTGCGCTTAGTAAACAGCCGATTAGTTGGTCGCGTTTTTTAATCGTGGATGGTTTATCATCGCCTCCGGATAGGACATCGTCAACGTATATTTCATTTTGCAAAATTGCTTGAGCTAGTGGAAAACGCGAACTCTCGTCGATTGAAAGTTGTTTGAGTACGCGTTGGGCGAGATAAGGCGCGCAGGCAGTACCATAAGTAACGGTATTTAATGAATAAGTATGGACTGGCTCGTTCGGAATCGTACGCCACAATATTAATTGATATTGGCGATCGTCTGAATGAATCTGTATTTGTCGAAACATTTGCTGAATATCAGCGGAAAAAACGTATTTGTACAAACGCCATTGAAGAATAATCGCCGGAAGATCGGCTTGCAACTTTGGACCAATCATAAGATGGTCATTCAAAGAAGTGTTATTCGAGGTATTTGCCGAGGCATTAAACACTACACGAAGTTTGGTTGTAGTATTGTCCTCGCGAATAACTGGATGATGAGGTAGAAACGTCGGTTGAAAGAAGCGTTGCACGTTTTCGATTTTTTGCATATGCCCGAGCTCTTCGTACTCGTTAAGAAAGTCGACGTATTGCCCTGAAATTTCCCGAGAATTGGCTAAACGTCGCTCTAGTTGCGCGAGTGAACGCGTAGCTACTGACCTTGACTCGCCGATTTTTATCGGAGGACCAGACTTGAAGGGTAAGCGGACAACATAGCGCCCTGAAGAATCGCGCATATGTGTCTCTTGAAAATGTAAGTTGCAACGAAGATTTTCCTCTGAGAGAGCGTGTGTCGTTGGAATTTCTTCCAGCTCCCAAAAACGTCGGAGTTCGAAATCGAGATTGCCAGAAGTTGCTTGGTGAACGTGAATTCTTTGGCTATTTTTTTGGTTTGAAATAGGACCCGAAATGATCCACCCGAATATTGTTTCTTGCGCAAGTGTAGCATCGTTAGAAGCTTTCATTAAGCCACCCATCATAATTGAACCGTATAATTCGGCCCCGAGAAGTACTTCGATTGCATCATTTGAGCTTGGATTTGGATCGGCTAGATTCAATTTGGAAAGAAACGGAATCTCTTGTAATTGGAAATGAGGTGGAATGTACACTGTAATTTTTGGAACGACCAATGCTTTGGTATGAAGAATCGTATCATTTTTATTAGTCGCGCTGATAGAAATAGAGACGGCATGTTGAACGCAATTAGACGTAGTGTCACCGATGCCAGATACCTTTACGCGTGTTGAAATTAAGCGAGCTCTCAACATTTGAGCGACTCGTGACGAAACGAATGTGGCATCGGAACCTTGATCGATCAGTGCTCGCGTGTAAACATATCGACCGTTTTCTGATCCTATACAAACACGTGCGGTAGCCAGGAGCACGGGTTTAACTCCCGCGTTCACGTGTGAATGTACGTTGGACGCGTTATCGCATTGTCCAGAGTCTGTTGTTGTCGTTAAACTTGACCTTAAATTCTCGTGTAACAAAGTATGATGTTGTCTTTTACATTTCAAGCAAGTAAAGAAACTACGACAATTTGAAACGTAATGACCTTTGGTCAAACAATTTTTGCATATATTATTTTTTTGAACAAACTCTAGTCGATGCGAAATGCTTAACGCTTGAAATTTCTCGCAATGCATTAAACGATGTGTTTCGGAACAAAGAGCGCACGTACTCGCGGTGTTTGTATGGTGAGAACGCACTATATTATTTTTTCGTGCCGCATTTGGAATCGAGCGAGCACCGGAACTCTTTTCGGATGAGTTTCCGTTGGCGGACTTCGAGTTATCTCCGTCCTTGGATACAGCCTCAAGCGAACGAATTTGTGTATCTAGAAACGCGTATAGTTTTTCCATCGTAGGATATCTCCTCTTTGAACCTAAGCTGACTTCCCAATCTTTTCTCGTCAATTTGTCTAGTTTTTGTACAAGAATGTAGACTAAAATCATATCCCATTCATCTACAGAACATTTCAAGGCACGCAGAGCATTTATCGATTCCGATGAATTGGAGCGTAATTGTTTTAACCCGAACAGATCGTTAGACGAAACATTAGGAATGGTAAATAAACGTTTGAAATATGCGTCAATAATAACGCGTTGATTTTCGTAACGATTCGTGAGTTCCTTCCATGTAACATCGAAATTACTATCGGTTAGAGAAAGATGGGAAATCAACTTAGCAGCGTCGCCAGTAACCGCGGATAATAAATATTGCAATTTCTCGACTTGCGATATGGAACAGGCGATTTTTAACGAGCGCAAGAAACAAATCGCGAAACGTTAGCCACTCGGTTACATTACCGGAGAAAGAAGGCAAGTTGATCTTCGGCAATCGGATCTCGTTGATGGACGTCGTTGCGGCCGCCGTTGGTACAGGAATGGAAATTGAAGCGACGTTGAATGCCTCGAGTTTTTCTTGAAAGAAGTCGTAGGCTTGCATGTACGAGACCTCCGCCTTGTCTAGCAGCTTGCTCTTGAAGAAGGGAAGCTGTGCCGCGTCTGCGTCGGTTGCTACTGCCTCAATGATAGCGGCATTCTCCTGGCATTTATTCCAGTAATTTTGCAAGAGTTGAAATCGTCCTTTAGTGATGGCATGAGTTTGATTATCAACTCCAAGCTTTTGGAAATTCGTTATTGAGTTTGTTAAATAACGTAAATTCGTATCGAACGCAAATATTGCCTTGTCCATTTCGATCTATTGTCTTGCAGAGCTCGACCTTGTAAGGTAAACACGGTGTTGAAATGGAGAACGTATGTACGTGAGTCGAAATACTTCCTTGTCGTACGGAAATTTTTACTCGGAATGTAGCGCAATTGTTGAATGGCTCACTTGAAGTAGTTGCACTGCTTGCACGTGTATCTTGTTTGAATCCATCCGTTAATTTCTCGACACAGATCCGGCTCGAAGGACCATGTTTTGTATATTTTCTCCTTTGGGTTTTATCGGAGCTATCGCCTAGTTTTCTCTTGTGGACTGCGTCGATAGGCAAGGATAGATAGCAGGAACTAGTCTCTTTATTCTAAGTAAGAATACGTAATTTTTATTCTTCGGATCACAAATGTTCTTCTCGGGTTTACCGGACGGCTCGTCGTACCAGACTCGCCTTCCGTGCCGCATCGCTCCTTTTTAAAGACGCGGAAACTCTCTCCTAATTCGGCGCTTCGCCCTTGTGGACGCAATAACAAACTGTCGATGTACACAATTACAGAGAGCTCTCAGGAGCGTATATCGAAGGCGCGCGGGGATCACGGAAATTTAATTTTTTCCCAAACAAATACAACGTTTCGGCTGTTATTGCAGCTCTTTTCAAGTAAATCTATAAAAGTTACATAAAAATAATTATAACAAACAAGAAAAAGAGAAACTGCAGAAATGTTTTATATAAAAAAACAACGTAAAAGCATTAATTTACAAAAAGATACGGAGAAATTTAGTGGGATTTATGATCGTGTTCTTGACGCTATTTAAATTATTTTTATTTTTACCTATTTATTTATTTATTTGACTTTGTTATGAGGTTTTAGATTGCGAAAGACACATTAGTTATGTCTCGATTTTCTTAATGCGTAGTGACTAAGATTCTTGTTAACTGTTAACATCTATTTATTTCTTGCTTACTTCTGTCAGTTCTACATTGTTCATTAAAACAATGGTAAATATTGTCGGTGGTATGCAGTGAATTTGATTTACTGTATTAATTTATTATGCATTTACGTTTGGTATGTAGCATATTTTTGTATATGAATGTATAATTATTTGTTGCGATAAAATGTATTAAAATTATAATTATTTTTATGTAACTTTTTATAGATTTACTTGAAAAGGGCTGCAATGACAGTCGAAACATTGTATTTTAACTAATTATTTATAATAAATAATTGCCAGTTTGGTCGAATTTTACCTTTGAGGAGAGATTTTTATAAATATCGTAATATTTTTATAAAAAGAAATCGTGATATAATTTCTATGTTTATTTCCATAAGTAACGTGATTATTAACATTACCATTAGTCAAACCGGATGTAAGTTGCCTGATCCATTTTGTAACAACCCTTTCAATCATGTCTTTCGGGAAACACTTATTGAAATGCTTTTCACTATATTAATATTAGCATTTTGAAACCGATTATCAGATAATAACACCGTATAGTCCACCAAATTAATTATTGTGTTCCTTTTATAATTGAAAGGATAGCCAGAAAAATAGTTGATATACCGTCCAGAATATGTCGACTTACGGTACCAATTAGTGTATAATAAATTGTACTCTCTGTGAACCGAAACATTTAGGAAATTCAAAGTACAATTCGATTCAATTTTGTATGTAAAATGTAACCGAGGATGATAACTATTAAACAAGCCCAAAACTTCTACTAATCAATCTTTTCTTTAAAAAAGGCATATTAAGTTGATTCTCGAATGTATCGATTTATCTCGACGATCTCGAAGTATTGTTGCTCTTTTCTGCGATGCCAATTGGTTCTGTTACAGCGTTACTTCGTGAGCGGCTGTCATTGCATATTTT